>NW_004524591.1:5941916-5958912 GCF_000260255.1 Octodon degus
TGGACAGAATATCCTGTCTGCTTCTTGTACTATGGATTGCCACTAAGAAGATAACAATGTACAATGTATTGATTATCAAAACTGTCCTATTAATCAGCTGTGAAAAAAAAAAAGAAGCGTCAACATATATACAAAATTTAAGTTCAAAGTCATGCAATGTTGGGGCCAAGGAGATAGCTCAGTAGACTAAGTGCTTGTCTAGCAAGCGCAAAGGGCCTGAGTTCAAGCCCCGGTTCCGAAAAAAAAAAAAAAAAAAAAAGTCATGCAAAGTTAACCAGTACATTCTTTAGGGAAATGTGTTATAACTAAAGATAAAAGCAGAAGAAAAATAAATTTCATGTAATGTTTATCTCCTGGGGGGTGGGAGGATCCGTGAGACTGAGGAAGAGAGAGTTTTAAAGTTAGTGACTATGTTCTATTTGCTATACCAAGTAAAGATTTCTGAAGTTCTCCACACTTTCATTATTTTTTCTAAATCTCAAAAGCATGTATTTTCAGGCTTCTGTCTCGAATGGCAACTAGATTCTCAAGAACATCCATATGTCAGACACTACAATGGTAGAATTGATAAATTCCAAGAATTAGCAGGTTCTGGTTCTCCAAAAGCCTCAAGATCAGCAGGAGAAGTGATTCAGTACGCAGAGATCCGAATGTACCAAGTGCCAGCGGCGCCGCAGAGAGAGCACCCAGGCACAGTTGCGCTTATCCTCCCGCCCTTCACTCACCACCGAGTAAAAACGCGCCCTCAAGGAAGATGCTGGGGCTAGCAGGCACTGACTCCAAAGATGTTTCCATTAGCAGATCTCAGAACCAACATGAGCAATGAATTCTTAGTTCTATGATACTTTCTGAAAACTGCAAAATCAAAACTGACACACATATGGACAAAGCCAATTATTGATGAGAAATTAGCTATCTGGGAAGTTATAGGAAATATCACTCCCAAGTCACCGAATAAAAGAGTCTCCTTAGGGATTCTTGGGACAAGCTCTGAACTGCAACTTTACATAGCGCAGTACCACAGTGATTACTGGCCTCTCCAGCTCATCTAACTCATTGACACATGTCAATGCCGGAAAATCACCGCAGACATAAATAATAAAGGGCAGAGTAACTGACCACACCTTTACTTTTATAAAGGCAAAACTGAACAATACCTACAACCCATCCATGCAGCACATGCTAACATAAATGCCTCCTCTGGCATCTGTCTTCTAGTTAATTAGAACAAGGTACAACAAAAATCCTCCAACCACATAATTATGGTTTTACTTAGTGAGTTGTCTCATTTAAAGACTACTTAATAAATGTTTACAGGGCATGGCATCTTCAAAGCTAACCACTGGCAATTAGGAGATCGGGGAAGTATTTTATGAAAATGTGCAACATTCTATCCCCTTTTGACAAATAAATTGAATAAACAACTTACCAGCATAGACATAGAGGTGTTCTAAAAAAAAAAAAAAAACTCAATGTACATTTGCTCTAATTCTAAAATGATCAAAAATTATATAATAAACATCATTTCATTTTCATTCCTAGATATACTCATCAGTTTCACCTACTTCTGACTATATGTAAAGGTAATATATAGACACACAGAGGTAGTTTAAATAAAGCTAAACAAAAGCTTGTCAAGGAGTAGCTTTTCCAACATCAAAAATAAATCAAGATTCACCTCATCCCACAGCAGGTGCATAGGATAGTTGACTATGTACCCTGGGCATTAGAACTTGGTAAAAGAAGCCTAAAATTTCCCACCCAGTTATCTGAACCAGCTGCTTTGCCACCTAACTGCTTAATTAGGTCTAGGACTCAAATCCAGGTCTAAGTTCCTCTCCAATCATGCTACAGAGTCCAACCACCCAGGAAAGATCAGGACGTCACCCACCCACAGAAAGACACTGGATTTTAAGTACACAGATTCCAATCAAACACAAGTGATTAGCTGTAGCTAATTCCACTGAAAGACATAGTTCCAAACACAGAGACCTAATTCTGCCAAGTGATTTTCCATTTCTATTCTAAAATACATACCCAGAAAACATGGCATAGAGTTGTAAAACTAGGTAGTAGAAAAGCATATTCTTCCAAATGCATTCATATGAACTTTAATAGGACTTCCAAGGTGCTGTTAATCAGTGCTAAATACAGTAAAGTGCAGAATCCAGAGATTACAAAGATACACTCCGCTATCAATGTTTCTAATTACAGAAATTGCAGTTTCTCAGGAGAAATAGTGATGATGACTCATATTTTCTAACTAAAAACTAGTTTACTACACAAGAAATGATTTCTATAAAAAGCCCTTTGGTTTTAAGTGTTGTGTAACATACTACCAGGACTAAAAAATTTTTAACCTGTTCAACAAAATAACTAGAGCCATTTTTAAACCCACATTATACTCAATTGCTCATTAAGTCATTAAGACAATTAGTCACCTTTGTAAGGAATAAAGATACACCCTCATGCTCAGTACGTCGAACGGTTAGGTTCTCTCTTGAAATTCACTGCGATGCTGCATTAGTGGCTCTCAACTGGGGTCTCAGGAGGCAAACAGGGATTCTATAAATGACCCTACAGAGCACAGGACAAAGAATTATGCTAAACAGAATGTCAGTGGTGTGAAGATCCAGGAACACACATCACTATCAACGGTTTGGAGGTACAAAAATCTCTGTTGCTTTTAAGTACCACAGATTCAATCCAATATAGGAGGTAAATGCAGAAAATCTTGTCTCAAGAGATAAGCAGTAAGATGTACCAGGAACTAGTGATTAGGAAGCCCCAGGCAGTTAAATCTCTTACATAAATACAATTTCCATAGGTACATATGTGCAGGAAGCAAGCCAGTATCTAAGCTTTAATCTCACAGAAGCTTGGAGCCCCACCAGAGGTGTGGTGAAGGCAGAAGCCCAGAAATCTTAAGAGAAGAAATGTCGAGGTCCACCAGCAGCAAAGGCCAGGCACAGAGAAGCACCAAATGCTTGTCTCGCTATCTCTTGGCTCACATACCAGCCAGCCAGTGCAGCTGTCTACCCATTCTTTGCCTTCCCCTCAGTCCTGAGGGCTTAGGTAGACCTTCATTACCCCCAAACAGGGCCATTACTACAGCTTCCAAACTAATTTTAATTTTACTTAAACACATTCTCTAATCTACTAATCTTTCTAAAAATCTAAACCTGATTGGGAAGGGGTGCAGTGTGAGGAATCAATGCCACTCCCTCATTGCCTATAGACTAAAATTCAAGGCAAGACATTAAAGAGGATTAACAGATTCAGACATGTACAAGATGCCACAGACATTGAAAAAGGAAAATTCAAGGTTCTGTCAAGTGGGAAGTTGAATACAAAAGGCCTGGAATTCAGGAGAAAGGGCAAATCAGATGAGATTTAAGAGATACCAGTAGGTAGAGGGAAGAGAACTGCGTACATGCAAATGTATTATGCAAAGTGAAAGTACAGTCTTAAAAATTACCCACTACATGATTCTACTTATATGGTACTGTGGAAAAAGAACACGGCATAGGAAGGGAATATAGATTCTTCTTCCTAGGAACCTGTCAGAAGTTATGGGTGGGCCTGAATGCACAGAGCACAGGAGAGAATTCTCTGGAGCATTCAAACCATCCTAGGAGCTACCTGGTGCGGAGGGGGTGACCAGGACCAGTGCACATTTCAAGTCACATTCTCTCATTCAAATAAGCTCTGGTGCTATCCAAGGGGCTTGGGAAGAGCAGAACCCTAGTACTCCTCGGACAATTTCAAGTATTCAGATTCTTCTTCCTAGGAACCTGGGATCAAGGCCAATGAAATGTTTTATTAAACAGACCAGAACTATAATTAACCTATAAATTATAGTTCAGGAAGTCATAAGAGATTTTAAAATAATAGAGATGAAGAAAAAAAAAAAAACAGCATCTCCCTCTAAGAATAAGTCTTTAAAAGTTTGCTGGGCTGATACCACCACATTTCCAATCCATACAATTATGGGCAATTCTTAGAGTACATAACAGCCTGCTAGACATACAAATGATTCTTAGACAACTTTTGGGTCATTTCATTGTTCTAACCTACTTTACTCTTTTCAACATTTCCCCAATAAAAAAATCTTCATTGCTATTCATCTTTTGACATAATTATACAGAACAATATGAATAATTTATACTTAGAAATATGAAAATACAAATAGCAATGAGGGCATCTTGGAAATGCTTTCAATTTAACATAAAAAACATGCAAGACAGAATTTTACATGATAACTTTTCAAAAGCATGAAGAACTGACAACAAAATTTCCAAAAAAGGAGTAACAAACAACGTAATAGCCAGAAACAAATGAAATTAAGATGATAGGAGTACTCTGGATTACTAAGAGGCTTTAGTTTTGTTTTTGTTTTCAGAATTAGAACTCTTGAGTCTGTGCTCCTTGGTTAGAAGTTTGGCCCTCAGACAAAGACATACAAAGAACAACATAACCAGAGGGGCTGGCCAAATAACTCAGCGGATTGAAGTGCCTACTTAGGCAAATGCAGGGGCCAGGAGTTTGATACCCAGGCCTGCCCTGCTGGCCCTGCCCCTGAGACAGCAATTAAGACTGGGCATGGTGGAGTGCACCTGTAATCCTAGCACTTGGGAGGCTGTGAACAGGAGGATCACTACGAGTCCAATCTATGCAGTGAGACTCAGTACACCCTGTCCTAGAAAAAAAAAAAAAAAGTGTAACCAGAGGGCCAGCCAGATAGCTCAGTAGATTAAAGTAGGCACACACGGGTACGGAGTTCAATCCCCAGCATGCCATGCCGGCCCCACCTCTGGGGTGCACTGAGACTACCACTGAGACTGGGTGTGTTGGTACATGCCTAGTCCTACCACTTGGGAGGCTGAAAACAGGAGGATCACTGCGAGTCCAATCTCTGTAGTGAAACTCTGCAGACCCTGTACCAAATACATAAAATAACAACAATAATAATAATAAAGTATAACCAGGAAAAACAACCAAATGCAAAGGAATACAGCAAACAGGATGGTCACTAGAGCCGCAGGAGCAATCACTTTTGAGAAGTCATGACAATCTGCTTAGCCTCTGGCAGACCTACAACTTGACTTAACACTACCATGGGATCTACAAAGCCTCAGACCAACATTAATGTAAGGTTTCTCTAAGTTGGCAAAGTGCTTGGAATCGCAGGCAGAAGGAACACAAATTCATGCTTCAGCCTTACTTTCATCCTCTGCGCAAAGGATTCTTCCTGATAAAGTGCTGCCAAATATGAGCTGAAAATTCAAATTATAGAGCAACGGAGGAAACAAATCCTGATCAGATGTGGAAAGAAATAAAAGTTTGGAGAACTACCAAGAAGTATAATTAGCTACAATATATAATTTAACTATTAAAAGACAAAAATGGAAAATCAAAAACAGAAGAAAGGCTAATCACATTTGGAAAGAAAATAAAAATCGAAAGAGCTCCAAAGAATTGAAAAATATTTAAAAAGTTAAACATCCTTAAGCAGAACATTAGAAGACACAGTTACAAAGTGAACAAACCAGAGAACAGGCTAGCCAGGATGCAGCATACAAACACAGGGTGCTGCAGAAGAACTTGAGAGACGTAAAGAGAGGATAAGAAGGTCTCACATACATATAATAACCCCCATGGAGAGGGCAAAACAATTGCTAAGATAAGAAATGGTGCAAACATGATGGGGAGATAGCTCAGCAGTTGAAGCGCCTGACTGGCAAGTGCAAGGACCCAGGTTCAATCCCAGGACCACATGCCGTGTTGGTGCTGTGCCAGCCATGGAAACCAGCTGTGGTGGAGCACACCTGTAATCCCAGCACTGGGGAGGCTGAAAACAGGAGGATCACTATGAGTTCAAGCTACACAGCAAGGGCCAGCCAAATAGCTCAGTGGATTAAAGCGCCTGCAAGCAGGGTCAGGGGCCAGGGGTTCAATCCCCAGGCATGCTGTGCCAGCCCCGCCCCTGGGGCACACTGAGATGGCAATTGAGACTGGGCGTGATGGCACGCACTGTAATCCCAGCTCTTGGGAGGCTGTAAACAGGCGGACCACTATGAGAATGACCTAATAGTAAGACCCTGGACACCCTGTAGACCCTTCCCCCCCAAAAAAAATACAAGAACAAACAAACAAGATACACAGGGAGACCATGTAATAAGTACATAAATAAATGAATAAATAAATAGGGAAAATATGGTGCAAAGAATCAAAATTTAATCCTACAGTAGTTCAAAATTTTCTAGAATAAAAGGATACAATTCAAAGTTCTTGAAAGACAATAAACCCAAAGAAGAAAAACATAAATCCATATCTATAAGACACCAACAACTATAAGAAAGAAAATGTAACCATTAAAATAGAAAAATATTACTTTCAAAAGAATGCAGTTTATAAATTAGATGGCTTTTCAAAAGCAGCATAAAAGCCAGGAAATGGTGACGTAATCTATTTCCAAAGCAATGAGAGAAAAAAAACTGCAGATTTTGTACCTCAACTCTCATCAACAGAAAGGGAGACATATTCCTGCAAGAATTCAGCCACTGGCCCTACAGAGCAGCAAGTCTCTAGGACACCAAAAGAAAAACGGGGTCCTGCCTAGTTCAACACAGAGACACTTCTGAGCTTCTGTGTGCTGACAGCTCAATGCCACTCTTACATTGAGCCTCCTGATGTAATACATCTCTACCTACCCATTTCTTTAAAACTCAAAAACAGAATCTAAGTTAAAAATATCAGAGTTATCGTCTTCATACCTAACCACCCTACCGCTCCCCTAGTCAGTGGAACTTAATGAAGCAAGTGTCTTAGTGGGACCTTTGGGTAGAACTGGAAAATTGGGAACAAGTAAGAGCACAAACAAGCAAGCTGGAGCAAGAATAAGAATCAATTACAGAGTCTGCAATATTACATAAGAGAACAATGGGAAGAGGAAAGGAAGCCATGGGAGACAGTCTGCGGGGCTCTCAGGAGCACATGACTCACATGGCGCTTCCAGGGTTTCTGTTGACAAGTTGAAAAGACGCCAATACTCCCCATCAATTTAAGAAGTTCAGCTACCAGCATAAGCCTCAATTGCATTTATGTTTTCATGATTACAAGTCAGAACAGCATTGGAGTTGGCAGGAAGTCGGAGTTGGATTTAAGTGAGGAAAGGGGAACACTACCCCAAATATTGTAAGGAAATTCAGAACAAACAAAAGAGTTTACTGAATGGCTCCACTAGAAAAATATATTGCTCAGGGTAGATGCTTCCAGATTAGCTGGAGATAGATAGACCCTGGGCTTTTTTACAAGCAGAAGGCTAATAAGAAATGCAAAATAATTCTTCTTACCTATAACTATGCTAATAAATTCTCTCCTGGAGTTCGACTGACTCCTCCACAGAAATCCTAGTTTTGCCTGTTTTCCATCCATGTCAGCCTTCCTCTTTATTATATAGAATTTGTATTTATCTGGATTCAATTTTGAACCAGTCGTAACATCTGTCTGGTCTCCTCATTAATGAATTAAGGGAAATGCTTAATAAAGAAATACATGTATTTATATGAGACTCATGATTTTACTCATTTTTGAAAATTATCCTTTAACATCAAAGTGAAGCCTTAAAACAGACCATATTTCTGAAGTTGTCTTCAAAATCAAGAGTTTATAAAGTTGCAGCTCTGAACAAATTTCTTAAGTATAACCAAAAAGTTTGATTTCTTTAAAACACAATCTGTTGGTTTTAAGATGAATAATGTGATTTAATCTTAAATTTGTTAATCAGAACATAATTTAAGAAAATTACACTCTACTAGCAATGATCACAAATGTTCAATAAAAGAAGTAACTGTTACACATTTTAATGTGCTTTATTAATCATACATAAAACAATAATATCCTTAGCAAATTAATTGGGGCAAGACAAAAGGCTTCTTGTACCTGTTATGAGATTACTAAATGAATTTCCAACCCAAAAATAACTTTACAATATTATTTGTACCTTTACAGGTAGAAAGAGGTGAAGAGAAATGAAGACAGTATGCCATTAGTAATTAGAAAACCTGGAGATTCGGGGGTGGGTCTGTCCAAATACACAGTCTAGTACTAGTATATATTATACCAATTCTGTGCAATAATTTTTTTCACTACGTCTCTAATTCAGATTACAAATTTACAATTACCACAGCTGGTAATAGAAAGAAAAGAATAAACGTACTCCAGTGATTATAGTAGGTGATTCTGTGATGCCCGTATTCATTTTGATGAGACAGAAAGGGAAACAATCTTGTCATCTCAGGATGATTTACTTCAAACAGTGCAAGACTCTTGTTTGGTGATTTCTACTAGAAGATAAATCACTTCCAAAAATTAAAGCACAAAACTGAGTTCAATTGGCTTTTCATTGTTGTTAATTATGTGTATCCTGCACTTTTGAAAGATTTCATCAGCATTTTTAATATAACTGCTTATTGAATTTCATTCTTATTTTATCCCACTTGAATTTATACTCTGACATCCTTAGTGCATTCTTCTTCAAATCTCTCATATTACCTCATGATAAAGCAATTCCAGAACGGTCTCACAATCTACAGTACCGTAAAACTCCTAAAACACATTACCACAATGTCTCCGGATCATCGCGCTCACTTTAAATAATGATACTTGATGTTACAGTAACGATACTGAATAATGATATTTAAATGCCTTCCTATCAGAATTCCACAAAGCAGACTACCCAGTGTTTGTCCCTTCTCTCATTCTCAAGAGTAAAAATGCTTACCCCATGTTCCTTAGCAGCTTCAACCACTCTGAGAAGATCATCTTCTTCAAAAAATGGTCTAACAGCATCATGGATAATAACAACTTCGGGCCTGGAGAGTCTGGAGCCAGGCTGGTCTCCAGCCAAGGCTTTCAGGCCATTGTAAATCGACCTGTGGCGAGTCACTCCGGCTTCAACCAGGGAGATGCCTTTATGCTGATACTTCTGAATGATACTTTCCATTACTTCTGTGTTCTCTGCAGTTACTGCCACGACGATGTCCTTTATCCAACATACTCTGGAACGAAAGTACATATACCTTTCATATGCACAAATCCTTAGACAGCCCCAAAGCTAACAACACACTAGAGTACTAATATATGTCATGGTATTCACATAGAGAAATTAAAAACTGAAAACTAATAACTAAAGAAGTTCTGTGAATTTTTATTAGGCCCAGTAAAGAGGTAGATGGGGAAAAGAAACAAGACACTAGAGATAGAGATAATGTTTCCCATCGCATGTAGTACATTACACATCGGTATATAAAGAACACAATACATCGCTTATCAGCTACATGAGGATTGTTTTTACTCAAATTTGAACAACCAGTGTATCAGTAAAATGAGAGAATAAAAAAATGGAATATGCTTTTGTTTTTTTCCTAATACTTTTTCCCCTCAATGACATCAAAGTATTCTTTAATTCTAAGAGTCAGCTGCGGGGCTGGGGAGATAGCTCAGGAGAATAATCGCTTGCCTGGCAAGTGCAAGGGCCTGAGTTCAATTCCCGGTTCTGCCAAAAAAAAAAAAAAAAAAGAGCCAGCTGTTTTTTCAAGAGGTCCAGTAGGTTGGCAACCAGCCATTCAAATACCAAAGCTGCATAAATCATCTCAACACAAACCTTGTCTACACAAAGATTAAATATGTAGTTTAGTGGGGATACCATAGTAATCAGTTATGTGTAAGTCAGTAGAACTAAAGGAAATGTTCTTTGAATCATGAACTAGAAAGCCCTATTTTTCTGCCATAAACATTTTGTTCAAGAAAGACCTGCTGACCTACTGCACTGCAGATAGTCCAACTCAGCGAGCTGCTGCTAAACTGAACAAGCAAGTGGCACTCAAGGTTCAGTACTCCACAGCCAAGCGCTCCACATAAGACAGCTGCCTCTGACCGCTCACATCAACTCTAAGTGAATGTCTCCTAAAACATGTCACAGGATTTTTAGCATGGGACCCTGGATGTGCATGCTAGACCAGCGAAGTCTTGAAAATACATCAACTACCACCACATAATGTAAAACAACTGCCACCAATAATTCGGATCTTAGTATGCCCAAGCTTTTTTCATAGTTTATCTCATGCAGTCTTCACAGTAACACTTCCGTATTGTCTCGCAGTATGAGAAAAAAGTCAGAAAGAATATACAAATACATTAAAGATCTCTATATTATCATTTTATTCCAAAAAGGACTTGAAATAGAAATAAATGCCATCTTTCATTAAGACAACAAAACAGTCTATTTCTGTAGTCTGCTGGACAGCACTTCCTGAGCGCAAAGCTGATCCGTTTTTCCATTGTCTTGCACCTAACTCTTAGTAAGTGCTCACTAAAGAAGGAATAAATGACCTGGAGCAGTGTAACCTCTGAGCAAGCACCACAGACTCGATGATGATGAAAACAAAATGTGTTCCTTACTACTCTCACAAAATAAAACAAAACAAAAGGACAAGATCTACAGGGCCTACAGGGTCTCACTACATGGATCGGACTCGTAGTGATTCTCCTGTTTTCAGCCTCCTAAGTGCTGGGATTACAGGCATGTGCCACCATGCCCAGTCTCAATCACCATCTGAGTGTAACCCAGGGGCGAGGCCGGCAGGGCACACCAAGGATTGAGCCCAGGTCCTGTACTCCGCCTATGTAGACACTTTAGTCTGGTGAGCTATCTGGCCGGCCCTCCAGCCCTTTTTATTTTATCTTTTAATTTGGCGACAGGGTCTTACTAGGTCAGTAAGTTGTCCAGGCTGTACTCAAACTCATCTTCCTGCCTCAGCGTCACTGAGTGCTGGGATTACAGACACGCATCAGCATGCCCAGAAGCAGTGCAGTTGTTTTTGACTGTCACTGTTTGTAGATGTTGGATTGTACCGCTGTCTAGGTCCTCACGTTCTTGGAGACCCAGGATTACTTGTATAATTGATCTGACATCGGTAGATAATTTTAGTCACAAATAAAAACAATGAAATGTCACAGAAGGCCAAAGAACTGCGTATACTTTTTTGGTAGTTATGCCTGCAAATTTAACAATGCTAGAGCATACTTCCAAGGTAAAGTTTCTGCTGATCATCAAGCCCTTCGTGAGTGACAAATAACTGGTCTGCAGTCCCTGTCCACAGGAGGGCCCTCTGGTTCTGGCCTCACTGTCACAGCAGCGACCGGTCATTCTTCCTCAACTGCATCTCTCCCATAATTCAACGCATCAGCCTCTTTGCGGGCCCTTCAGCGTGTCCCAATCCTTTCTTGCCAAATTCCTGCTAGCTCTGGAGCAAGGCCGCGGGAGGCCTGGCCTGGGCCTACTTCTACACATGACCTGGTCTTTTCAGGGCTCCTCTTCCTCCCACGCTGCAAGCCCAGCTGCTCCCTGGGGGAGAGAATCGCATTCTCCTACAGAAAGGGGGCCCTGGGCTGCTTTTCTTTCATCTCTCTCTACTGAATCCCACCCACTCCTGCTTGAGTTCCACTGGCTCTGTAGCTCACAGCTAAAACAGAGCCCCCTGGTGGAAGCCCTCTGTTACTGCCGCTCTGCTTCCTGAAGATTCCCCTCCAGGGAATTAGTAAACCGCACAGTGCCCTGCGTAGCCCTTATCATTTTCTCTGCCTCTCTAGGCTGCCAACCCATAGAAACCAAAGGTACACCTCAGAACTTGGCCTGGATGTGACTTCCAGAAACACTAACAGTAGAAACAACAGCAAGGAAATACGGGACTTAAGCTAGCTGCACGGACTCCACAGAGCACTTTGCGAGCAGTGTCTCGCTTCGCACCCCTGGTAGCTCTGTGAGATAAATCAGCATTATGCGTGCATTGATGAGAACACAGGGGCAGTGGCCGACCCGGGCTCACACAGCTAGAACATGCAGGGCCCTCTTGTAACCTCAATGTGACGTTAGAGCTCACATTAGTGTGCAAGTACACTAACAGTGTCACAGAATAAGAAGACCACTGACATTGGGAAAAGAAAACACCATTCCCAAGGCCGGCCAAATAGCTCAGTGGATTAAAGCGCCTACAAGCAGGCACAGGGGTGAGGGTTCAATCCCCGGGCCTGCCGTGCCGGCCCCGCCCCTGGGGTACGCTGAGACAGAGATTGAGACTGGGCGTGGTGGCACACACCTTTAATCCCAGCTCTTGGGAGGCTGTAAACAGGCAGATCATTACGAGTCCAATCTACGCAGTGAGACCCTGAACACCCTGTACACCCTTCCCTGAAATACAGAAAAATAAAAAGGAAAGAAAATGTCATTCCAAATTACTTTGTCTCCAGCACTTCATTTATGTTTTGAGGGCTGAATTATACAGCATTGCTGCTTTTAGAATGAACTACTCAAAATTCTTATAATTTCTAATAACTCCAGCAAACATAGGCATTCCTTCACCCATGTACTCCCTGGCTCCTTCAGCAATCGCCAAGCTTCTAGCAATTGCCTAGTACTACGCCAGATGCTAGTCATGTGGCAATAAACAAAAACTGACAGATTCCTCACATCAAAGACTGCATGTCAATAAGGAGCTGCTAAATAAATGAATACAGAGATTTCTGGAAAATTAGATATGCCACCACTTTTATATGTATAAGAAGTCATTAAAAACAATCTACCTATATCAATTATTTACCACCACTTTTATATGTGTAAGAAGTCATTAAAAATAATCTAACTATGTCAATTATTTAACGAGACATGACGCTCTAACACAGTAGTTATAACACATGTGCAAACCAACCAATGGCAAGATTTGTCCATAAGGCAATGGATTAATTTTCCCCCTAAGCATTTGTTACTTTCCACCACAAAAAATAGTCCATAGTCCACCACAATAATCAGTTAAAAGCAACTTTTAGAGATCATCTTGCTATTTCCAATGAAAAGAAATCAACTGAATTAATTATTAAAACATGCAAGAGGAAGAAAAAGAAAAGGCTCTCATATGACAAAGCAAATGACACATCAAATGTCTTCAACTCCCCGGTTCATTTGCTGCCGATCTCGCCAGAATGCCTTATCACAGCTAGGAAGCAACAGTCTATTCCAAACAGGAAACAGTCATAGTAGATGTAAACACAAATACCTATGGGCTTAGACTGTTTCAACTGTATGCAACTCTCAATATAAAATAATGATTTGAACCAGTGTTCCACCTCTGTAAATTGCAGGATCCATTAGATTATCTAGACATCAACTCAGAAGTTAAAACCAACATTGTTGGGTAAATGAAAGAAATGAGAGGAGGGAAATTAAAATGCACGGCACATGAGCACAGAACAGGAGAAAGGGCCAAAATACCTATGGCTTAGATACTCGAGAGATAACAGGCTTATGCTACTCTGCTCAGCAACCCAGGATCCTCCCAGCGCTCACAAGCCTTTATAAGCACTGCTTGTATTTCAAAGGATTTATCCACATTCTTTTCTAGTTATAGAATTAAATTTTAATACTATAAAAAGCTTTTAATAATGTAAAATCATGGGACTGAGAAAGGCCTAAGTACCTCACACAGCGCCTACTGCACAAATATTTGCTGAATAAAGACATCTTCTCTACCTCTCAGCTGAAGGCAAGTCCACACCAAAGCCCCAGCAACGTGATCCTACCACGTTCTCTTCATTATTTCCTTCCTAGCACATTCCATAAGCAAATAAAAACTGAGCCCTGAGCTTATAACACCTACAGACATTTTGAGGAAGAAATGTAATATCTCAGAAGTGATTTTTCTCCTGAAATAATATTACATATAAGGAAATCCTGTTCAAACAGTTTAATAAGATCAGCGGAAAACATTTTTTAAATTTTTTTTTTTTTTTTTTTAAAAAAAGCATGGGAATACAAAGCCCTATTAACACCTCTCCAGCACTGTCATCCAGGCTGCAGAAACTTGGCCTCCAACAGAAAGCTGCAGCAGTTCCATCGTGACAGCCTTCATGGAAACTTGGCTGCTCAACTGCACTGCGGTCACTTCTGTGGATTTCCACGCTTCCACACCCACCCTACCTTTTCAGCAGCCAGCTATTGAACTGGTGTGATGGGCTGGTCCCCAATGCCTTCAATAACAAAATGCCCCTACTGCAGCCCCAGACATCTAGTTTTCATCAAGCCTCAGCCTGCTGGCCAGTCTTGGTCTTGTTCTGAATGAGTCCCATAGGGGCCTTCGGGAACTCAGCCCAAACTTCTAAGCACATGATCAGTACAAAATACAGCTGCCCTCTGTTCTTCCTTTGTCTCAGACTTGACCTTATTCTTGATGAGGCCTGAGGTCAAACTCCAGAATTTGTTCACTCAACCAAAAGCATTCTCCACACCTTTCTCTTTCTAAATTCAGTTAAGTCACTGAGAACTACCGATTCTACTTCCTACATACTTCTCCTGTCTATCTTACCCCAGTCCTACTTTCTCACCTTACTTCACAGGACAATACCGTTCATTTAAACTAACATTTGTGCTTTTATTTCTCCTATCTTGTTCAATAGAATTTGGACAGGAAATATAGGGCAGAATAATGTTTAAAGTACAAGAGAAAAAACTGAAAAACAAGAGAAAGCAGTACATTAAATAAACTATGAGTTAATACACTACAAACACACCTTGAGAAATACACAACACACACACACACACATACATCCCTTATAACCTTGGTTAAAAAAAAAAAACCTGATGTCTCAAGCAATAAGACAAAAAAGCATAAATAAATAAATAAATAAATAGGGCTGGCCAAATAGCTCAGCAGATTAAAGTGCCTACAAGCAGGGGCTGAGACTGCAATTGAGACTGGGTGTCGTGGAGCATGCCTGTAATCCCAGCTCTTGGGAGGTTGTAAACAGGACAATCACTATGAGTCCAATCTAGTACTGAAACCCTGAATACCCTGTAGACCCTTCCCTAAAGTACAAGAGAGAGAGAGAGAGAGGAAAGAAACCAAATTTTATTCACAAGACTAAATGTCCACAAGCAGCTCTACAAAACTTTTTTTTAGTGTACTGTGGCTGATGTATGCGGAACAACTCACTCTAATCAAACTAAAGAGACTGAAACGTGAACTGACATACCAATATATTAATACACAGGGCAGACATTGCTATCACAGGGTCTGGAATGCTTCTTACCAGTAAAACGGCACATCTTTTTCCCATACATTTATACAGAAGGCCAAATTATAATAAAGTTTTTGATAAGTATGAATCATATCAAGGAACACTTTATCTTAAGCAATGTCCTCCACCTAAGAGAGCTCAGGAAACCTCAGAAGCTATGGGAAGATCTGCTCAGGTCTGCATTAGGCATTTCCAACCCTGGTCACTGAATAAACATCTCTCACTCATTCCTGACACATAGGCCCTGTCACCTTAGCCACTTTGCAGCAAGTCCAGGCCAACAACCCTCCAAATGACATTTGCTTTCCTTACAAATGTGAAACCTGAAAGCACACTGCTAGCAGGAATCTTTATTCCCTAAGGTCCCCTGGTGGCCCTCCTCCCCCCCCTCCCGCCCCCACTTGCTCTTTCTGTGTCTTGACTAAAATCACAAAGTGCCATGACCACCTTGTGACCAAGCCAGCTGCAGGTTTCCCCATGAAATTCTAGCCAGGACCTTGAACATTGTGGGTGCTGATAAAGATGTTCAGATTGTTTAGGTTTAGATTGGCACCCAGAAGAGTGGCTAATGCTTGCTCCAGTGGAATCCCATGCACGATTTGGGGTGTACTGCCCTGCCGAAATTCTCCTACTGCACAGGGGGACTCTCATGAGTGGTTGTGAAGGACACAACTTCCTACTTCACACTCAAGAACTAAATTTTCCTTAACAGTAGAAAGTAGGTACATGACCACCTGAGTGCATTTTACAGTCGGAGTTGAGTTTTATATCCTTGCGAATAATATCATGGTCACATGATTGGGGGGCAATCTTTCCCCATACAAATTCAGGAAATTGGTAGCTACTAACAGATTAATATCCCTGATCCAGTTTCTTCTTAATAAAATGATTGGGAGAGGGGAGGGATCAAAGTTCTCTTAGGTTATAAGCTGTTAGAAATCATACTTGAGTGCCCTTACAAGGCTATTAGTTAGGATTTCATGACTGCTGTTGTCAATTAAGTGAAAATGGGAAGCAAGTGTTCTTTCACCTTATTTTCCATCAACAAAACCTTTCCAAACGTTCTTTTAGTTTCAAAGATTAAATTTTTACTGCCTACCTACCTCAGACTGCCTCAGAAGCAAGATACAAACATGCAAATTTTGACAAAACTTTTTTCCATGGGAAAGAATGTTCAATGAGTACAATCCTTTCTCCATCTAATTAGACAGAGATCCTGCCAGCCAAGATCCACGATGTCCCGTAGAATTACCTGCATATATGAACTAAGCTGTCACGACGCCTGTGGCACTAGAACACTGTGGGTGTGAGTGATTACGATAGTTTGAGACTCTTCTCCAGGAGACTGAGATGTACTGAGTGGAACAGCTTCAAAGTCTGTACCAGTTTCAGATTAACCACTGAGCTGATTACATTCATCAAGGGTGACTACGGCTCTTTACACATGTTATCTCGCAAAACCTGCCCACCCTTCGGCCTCCCCTGTGTCCCATCTCTTTACATTCCTCGGTGCAGAAAAACAAAAATACTCCGTTCCTCCCTTCCACCTCAACGCTACCGCTTCGCTGGTTGTTCTGACACTTCTCCCGCTGCCCCCCACATTTCTTGCACTAGTGACCTCCAGCCCTTTATATAAAAGAATAAAGGGTGTGCTGGCCTCAGTTTCACTCTTAAATCGTTTCTACTACTGAAAGGTTTGGATTCAGGTCTACTCCTGCCTCCACCCGCAGCCCGCGGTGCCTGGCGGGTCTGTCCTTGCGGGTGCAGGGACAAGCGCCCGGCAGTGACAAGCGCCCGGCAGTGACAAGCGCCCGGCAGGGACCAGCGCCCGGCACCGGGACGGGGCGAGGGACGTGGGCGCGCG
>NW_004524591.1:5959507-5976553 GCF_000260255.1 Octodon degus
CGGGGTAGTCTGCACCCCGGAACAGCGCCGAGATGGGGGCTTGGCCGCGGGCTGTGCGGCCTGGCCTCTGGAATCCGAAGCTCCTTGGGGCGAGTCTAAGGAGCAGGCGCTTCATTCAGGACCCACAGAACCAGAGCAGTATTGTTAATAGCTGAACAGTTAACACGTAGGTCTCCTTTAACCCCGAAGATAGTGGTCGGTGGGGCCGGGGCAGAGTGTATTTAGAGCCTCGCATAAGACTGCACAGTGTGAGACAGAGCAGAAGTACTACACCAGAGGAATTCCGGGCCCTTCGTTTACTACTGTCCTTTTGTCTCGGTGCTTTTGCCATGAAAATATATGAGGGCCCTGAAGGGCCGCAGCCGTGTTGTGCTGGGGCCTGCAATGTCAACTTCATGAGAGCAGTGTTTCTTTTTTTTTCCTTTGGGGGCAGGATGAAGGCTTTTGCTGTGTTCAGCTCCTGGAATGTAGCAGAAGCTTAATATTTATTGAATGAATTGCTGACTCACTGCATTCATGCTAAAGCATAGGTAATGATTTGCTAGCTTATGGTGATCCGTCTTCACCCACCAATAGCTAATAGAAGGGATTCATGAGGAATCTAGAACAGTGAAATCATTATCAATATTCCATTTTTCATCATCCCAATTTTGACATTTAGAGCAATGAAAATAATTTTCTGTTCTTATCCTTCTTGTTCAGTACTTATAAAGCCTCTTTGGCTTTTGTTATTTTCATTATGACCGATGGCTAGTTTCTATGCTAGTTGAAGCTTGTCACACTACTGACATCCGGGTATACTTATGATTTTATTGCGACAGTTTCTCTCCAACTCGGTCTTCATGCTCTTCAGCACTGCCATAAAAAGCCAGGAGAGCGGTGTGGTGCTAAGAGGTTAAGTTTTACTACAACAGGCAGCACCACAAGACAGGTAATAACTAAGGATTTTATCACACATCCTTGAGAGAAGAGAGTGTGTGCAAAAGACCTGCAGGCAGTCTGGAGACACCAAGTGACTCAACTAGCGGGCAGGTAGCAAGAGAGACAGAAGGTGTAGCACCAGGGCTTTATTAAGTTCTGTGAGCATTTGATCTCTTTATGAGATCGTGGCTAGCGATTGCTTCGTTGTTTGAAACTCATGCAAAAAAAGAGCTTGTTTATATGACTGTGCGAGCCCTGAGCCTTTATCATGGTCAGCGGCTGTGTCTGTTGGCGTTGGAGTCTGAAGGAGGAACAAGTGGATTGTGCTGTAAGGCACCTCACAAGGGAGGGAGGTATTAACCGACCCAGAAGTGATCAGGTACAGCTGGGTTTCTGGTAAACTAAAAATGAAGGCCGAGGCAGCAAGTAAACAGATTTATGACTATACTTGGCTTTGTAGCATCCTTTTTGAACCGGGGATTGAACTCAGGCCCTTGCACTTGCCAGGGAAGTGCTTATTCTACTGAGCCATCTCCCTGGCCCTGTAACATCCTTTTTGAGATAGGGTTTCGCTATGTAGTTTAGGCAGGCTGGGTGTTCAGGTCTCACTGCTAGGTAGGACATGTAGTGATCCACCTGTTTACAGCCTCCCAAGAGCTGGTATTACAGGCAGGCACCACCATGCCCAATCTCAATTGCCTTCTCAGCACACCCCAGGGGCTGTGCCAGCACAGTGAGCCCAGGGATCGAACCCCCAGCCCCTGTGCCTGCTTGCAGGTGCTTTAATCCGCTGAGCTATTTGGCCTGCTCACCCCCCCCCCCGGCTTTGTAGCAAGCTTACCACACCTGTATAGGGTCCATACTGTGCTTTCAAGAATATTTGTTGTTTAACTGGGTGGGTGAATGAATGTATGAGTCTATGAAAGCAGAAAGAAAAACTACTGGTTCCATTAATACTGATCTTTAAACTTCATTTTTTAATTTAAACCTATTAGAAATAACCCTATTTTTCTTTTCTTAATTTAGTGCAAACAAAAAGCATAGCAATAAAAATTTTATTTTACTAATTGCTGCAGGATCAAAGCTTGACAGATTTTAACCAGAATTATATTTTGTTTTTTAATTTTGTTCTTAGAATAAACTTAATAGTTTAGGTATAGTCACTATGTATGCTTAGATCTTGCATTCTGAGTATGAACAGTGTCTAACAGATCAACTGTAAGGAGCAAAATTACAGTGTCCCTGAGTATGACATGAGAAAGATTTCTTTATTCATTCATTTATGTTGCTGCAACCTCCTGAGTGGTTCTGACCTACCAATGGGCCGGGCCAGGCCCAGCACTGGCACAGTTCAGACCATAGAGCGCCATCCTGCTGGTGCTCTGAAGCCGGCCAGCTTCTCTGTACTGTGGCTGTATTCTTGCTCTGAAGCCAGAAGGGCACCAGGTGTGGCAGAGGCAGCCCTTTACCAAATGGGAAGAAAATTTGCTCCTCTGATCAAGGACTCATGTCAAGCATATAATAAAGAACTCAAACACTTAGCTCCCCCCATACTTTTTTTCTAGAATAACTACTAAAATTTTATAAAAGTAAAACTCACAAATGTATGAGAGAATCAGTGGTTAAAAAAAGGATTAATTTTTTTTTTTTTAATGTGTTTGGTACAGGTCACTATGCAGCTCAGACTGAGAGTAATTCTCCTGTTTTCAGCCTCACCAGCACTGGGATGACAGGCGTGGGACACCATGTCCAGACTCTGTGGCCACCTCACCACATTGGGGGGTGGGGCTGCCGTGGCATGTGGTGCTGGGGATTGAACCCCAGTCCCTGTGCTTGCCTAAGCAGGCACTTAGTCCACTGGGCTATCTCACTGGCCCTTTCTTGGTACAATTTAGATATACACAGTGATCACATTCATTGTAGGGAATGCCTGTACATGATGTATCCTAGTTCTTGGGCCGGCCAAATAGCTCAGTGGATTAAAGCACCTGCAAGCAGATGCAGGGGCCAGGGTTTCCGATCCCCAGGGCCTTCTGTGCCAGCCCCACCCCCAGGGCAAGCTGAGACAGCAATTGAGACTGACCATGGTGGTGCACGCCTGTAATCCCAGCACTTGGGAGGCTGTAAACACATCGATCACTATGAGTCTGATCTAGTAGTGAGACCCTTCTTCTTTTAGGGAAGATCTATAAACTCTTCCCTAAAAAATACAGAAAAAAATAAATAAATAAACAGATATATCCTAGTTCCTCTTTTTTCCTCACACCCCTCTCTTCTCTTCAACCCCTTTATTTACAAAACTTTATTTCTATTTTATTCCTTTTAGTCTCATTTTTCCTTTCCCTTCCAACCCCCGATTCTTCTTTCCTTTTGAACAATTGCTTCCTATTTCACACTGTGTATTATACACTTTGGTTCTTATTTACATGTTACGTTTCTCATACCAGAGATACAGTGCAATATTTACAAATATGTGTCCAGTTTATTTGTTAAAAGTACGGTCTCAAGATCCATTCTTTTAGCTACAACTGTCTCAAATTTATCCTTCCTTATAGCTGATTAGTACTCCACTGTATTAAAAAAAAACCACATTTTTTTATCCATTCTTTGGTTGATGGGCATTTATGTTGTTGCCAAGATTTATCTACTACAAACTATGCTGCTAAAACTATGGGTGTCTATGGCAATGGAATACCCTTCTCTGACAAAACTAAATGATAAAAGGGAATAGAAATGAAGGACCATCTTGTATCTGAATATACACAATAGTTAGGATAGACAGACAGCTACTTCCTCAATTCAGTGACAAGAAAGATTTGTACTAATAGTGTTTAGACAGGATATCATGTCTGCATCTTGTACTACGAATAACCACTGAGAAGATAATGTGCAATGTATGAATCATTGAAACTGTCCTAATCGATTTTGAAACTGTCTCATTGCTATTTGTTTATGAATAAAATTAATAAAAATAAATAAAAGAACATAAAACCATGGGTGTCCAGATATAATGATTTTAATTCTTTGGAAAAGATATCAAGAGGAGGAAAAGGTGGATCAAAAGGAACCTCTAGTCCTACTTTTTTTAGGAGTCTCCACCATGATTTCCACAGTGTTTGCACCAGTCTGCGCTCCCACCAACAGTAGGGAGGGGTTCCTTTTCCCCACAGGCCCAGCAGCATTTCCTATTGGTTGATTCATTGATGATAGCCACTCTTTCTGCAGTGAGATGAAATCTCAGCATTATTTCAATTTACACCTCTCAAATGACCAGTGATATTGAACATTTTTCCATGTATTTGTTTGCCATTTGTATTTCATCAAAAAGGAGTATTTTTTCCTGCATCTTTGTTATAGAGATACAGTGAGATTCATATTGTATGTCTTTTGGATAAAAGATATAATTTCCTATTACTTTATACCAGATTATAGCAGCTATATTATGAGAAAAAAAATCTATATTCACCCTTTAAAAGCATTCCTAGAAAGTGAGAGCCTCTAAAATTTGTTGGTAAAACTGTTCTATGGTACCAATTAAAGAGTTCGGAAAAAAAATACTAAACAAGGCATGGTGGTACCAGCCTATAATCACCATTCTGGGAGGCTGAGCCAGGAGGATCAAAAGTTCAAGCCCAGCTTGGACAACTTCACGCCTTAGCCAGACATTGTCTCTAAAAATGTTTTAAAAGACTGGAGATGTAGCTCTGTACAAAGACTCTTAGTTTAATCCCCAGAATTTCCAGTAAAAAATAAATCTCAACAGTATTTCAAAGAAAAACATGAGAAGTGGCAAAATTCTTTTCATTTTATTTTATTGAGAGACAAATATCAATGAGACAGTTTCAAAGCTGATTAATAGGACATTTTCAATAATTAATACAGTGTACATTGTTATCTTCTTAGTGGTTATCCATAGTACAAGAAGCAGACAGGATATCCTGTTCAAACACTATTACTACAAATCTTTCTTCTCATTGAATTAAGCAAAACTAGCTGTATATGTATCCTAACTATTCTGTATATACAAATACAAAATGGTCCTTGCTTTGTATCCCCTTTTTTTGTTTAGTCCTGTCAGAGATGGAAATTCTATTGGCATAAATACTACAGGTGCTTGAATTCAGCAAAACAATCCAACACAGTTCAGGAATCCACAATAGTAGTGGGTTATCCGCAGAAGTTGTTGACTAGAGCCTTTCACAGCTCAGCATGTTAATATGGCTTTACTTTGTTCTTGAAGTGAATTTGTTGTAAGCATTCGTGGCATGCAAAAATCATAGTTCCCATAAAATATTCATGTTCTAATCCCCAGACCTATGGATATGTCATGGTAGACCGCTTAAAGAGACACTGCAGATACGATTAAGGTACAGACTAGATTTCGGATGGCTGGATTTTCTGGGTGGGCCCGACCTAATCATAAGGGTCCTTACAAGGAGATCAGAGTTAGAGGCAGTAATGCAGAGTTCTGAGGAAAGAATATAGGCAACTACTACAACTGGAAAAAGCAAAGAAACTTATTCTCCTGAAGCTTCAAGAGGAGTACAGTCCTTGCTTCCTACAGCAACAAACAAGTGTGCCTTTTCCATCTTCTGATATCCAGCGTTTTAAGTTTTTGTTTTTGTTGTAGGCCACTGAGTTTCTAATGATTTGTTATGGCAAAACTAGGAAGCTGACACAGTTTCATACTTGAGAAGAGCTTTATTTTTGCCATTTAACTTTAAATCTCCAAATAAAGCAATACGCATATAAAAATGCAAGGGACCATCGCAAGCTAAAGTGACTATTTACATTTTTTAAAACTTCTTACAGCAAAAGACATGTTGCCAACAGCAACGGAATAAATGTGTTTGAAAAGAGGAAGAGTATTTTGAGCATATTCAAGGGAATTGATGACAGTGTATCTTTTAATGTAAAAAAATTTTAATTGAAAATTTTGCCAGTGTATGATCACCTCCCACTGATAAACTCTTACAAAAATTTCTGTCAAATAAAAATAGTACAGCGTGTCCTCTTCCAGCCTATTCACCAGATCTATCACTGTGTAACATCTGGCTGTTCTTCAAAGTCAAAGTGGCCATGAAAAGTAAATATTTGTAAGTGATTCAGGAATTAAGGTAGCAGGGAGAGCTCAGCTAAAACACAAAACAGGCATCCAGAACTTCTAAGAGCTGGGGAGATAGCTCAGTGGTCTAAGTGCCTGCCTGGCAAGCACAAGGACCTGGGTTCAATCCCCAGTACCACATGGCATGCGGGCCCCAGAACCCTGGGTGCACCATGCAGGCCACCAAAACCAAGAATGGTGGCAGGTGCCTGTAATCCCAGAACTTGGCAGGCTGAGGCAGGAGGATCACTATGACTCCAGCTTCATAGAAAGACCCTGTATCAAATAAACAAAAAACAATAAACAGAACTGCTTCAGAAAGTGACAAAAATGACGAGATGCGTGTGTTTGAGGAATGTGTTTGGGAGGAGGTATCTTGAGGGAAATTGTCCACATGTCTTCTACTGTGACAATTTCTAAAATATAACCATTCACCATATTTTATCACACTTAATACATTGGTATAATTGCAGAAATAAAGCAATAAATTTCCTTTGCCATGCCTTTATCTTTTTAATAGACTTCATCTATTTGAGTAGTTTTATTTTAAGCAAAACTGAGAGCAAGGTACAGAGCTTCCCCACACGCTCCCTTAGCCCCCGCAGACATGGACAGCCTGCTCACTATCAGTGCACCCACCAGAGTAGAACATTGGTGACCACAGATGAGCCTACTGTGATAGGACATCATCAATCACAATTGATGGTGTCATGGTTCACAGCTACGTGTCCCCTCAACCATCATGTGCTCATAGGTGGGACTTTGGGGAGTGACAGGACCATGAGTGTGTGATCCTGCATTAGAACAAGACCCCCTTGGCATGGATTACAGAAGAGGGAAGACCATCCCCGGGTGTAGGTGGCACCAAGCAATAAGCTGGTAGCCTAGATGAAATAGAAAGAAGTTCCACTGTCTCCTGCCTCCCCTGCTGTGTTCAGTTGCTCCTCAGCCATGTTGCCCTGCCTTAGAACCAGCTGACTATGGACTGAACCTTTACAAACTTGGCTAAAATAAACTTTCCCTCCTTTAAATTGTAGGTATCAGATATTTTTTCCCAGCAGCAAAAAGTAACTAAGGCACATGGTTTCCACTAGTGCTCACTTTGGATATTGTCCATTCATTCTGTGGGCTTGGACACATTTCTGATGACATATATTCACCATTATAGTATCATACAAAGTAGCTTCATTGCTTTAAAAATCCTCTGTGCTTTAGAAACCTTCAGTGGTACAGTGCCTGCCTGGCAAGTATGAGGTCCTGAGTTTCATTCTGATGCAAAAACAAAACTATGCTTTAAAAATTCATCCCATTGTCCCCCTTTACATTATCTTCTAGGAACATTTATAGTTTTCCATTTTACCTTTAATCTGTGATCCATTTTTATATCTAATTTTTGTGAAGGGCATAAGGTCTATGTCTTAAAGTAAGATCTATTTTATCTTAAGTTCTATTTGTGTCTTAAAAATAAGATCTATTTTTTATGTAGATGTCCAGTTGTCCCAACACGATTTGTTGCCTTTGACATTTGTCAAAGATTTATATTCATGTGCATCTATTTGGGGGTTCTTTCTATTGTTCAGTATCCCACTCTCTTGATCACTATAGCTTTATATTATTTCTCAAAGTCAGATAGTGCCAATCTTTCAACTTTGCTCTTCCACATTTCATGGCTATTTAGAATCTTTTGCTCTTCAACAACAACACACTAATCAATCTGACAAGTTTCACAAAACAGCTTTCTGATATTTTGATTTAAATTGTGTTGAATCTGTAGTTCAAGTTGGGAGAAACTAACACCTTGATAATATTTATTTCCATAAATATGGATACCTTCAGTGTGCTTTTAATGTCTTCCATCACAGTTCTGTGTTTTTTCTCATATACATCTTGTATCTATTTTGGCAGTATTTCATCTCGAGTGGTTTTCATGCAAGTGATGGTACAATATTAATCAGCTTTGCATCACGACGAGACACCCGAGGCAGTCATCTTACAAAAAGAAAACATTTATTTACTTTACAGTGTTGGAGAGCCAAAACCCACACTTGGGCACAAGGTGGACAGACAGAGGGTATTGTTGTACTTGTGGTAAGAAAGGTAGCCAATAGTGCATCCTGGCTGGAACGCCCATAGAGCCAACAGTCATATCTCAAACTACAGCAGAAAGCAGGAGACTGGAATCCGATGGTTCTCTTCAAGTGCACACTGTCGTGCCAAGGACCTCACCCCATGTCTTAAAGGCCCACTGACCCCTCTGTGAACACAGTTCTGGGGACTAAGCCTTTAATATATGGGCCCTCGTGGTGTACGCTTAAGCCATAGCAAAGTATTACGCCTTTATTCTGAGTTCCTCTTGTTCACTCCTGATACAGTACATACAATTCAACTGACTTCTCTGTATTAACTTTATATCTTGCAACAATGCTATAATTGTTGATTAGTTACAGTTGCCTTTATTTTTCAAAATACATAGATGTGTGCACCAAATAGAACTGGCTTCTATTTTTATATCAGAAAGATTAAAAACTTATTCTTCATTCATTTATGTGACACACCCGTATGCCCCAAGAGCTTTAGCCTACAGAATTCATTTATTATTATTAAAGTGTTAGATTCATTGGATTGATTCTTCTAGTGTTAATTCATGACAATTAGTACTAGCAGTCACTTCCCTCCTCCTCGACCACACATATTACTTTAATACCATTTGAAGATGAATTGTAATGTTGCTCACAAACACTAATAATAGTTTAACCTTTAACTATTGAAATCAGAGCCAGAGGCAATAAATTATCACTTTTCCATGAGCCTAGCCCAGAATTACTATCAGCCGCTGAATTCTAATTCCTATTTTCTCATTGTTGACCTAATGTAAATCATCCAGTCTATCAACCTCTGACCTTTAATTCATTTCATACATAATGAAGGGGATGTGCAAGATTCAGATCTTTCTGCAGATAAGTCAGATTAACACTACACAATACAATTATTATCTTTCATTTTTTGGCATTTTTTTCAAAATTAATTATCGACTGTCTCAACTGTCTACTTTGTCTCTACTGTATAGCTCAAAAGGGAAACAATGGTAAATACACTTAACACTGAAAGATGAATTTAAATAACTGTACTAGCATTTAAGTTTTCATAAGGATTATTTGATAATAATTATCTTATGTATTTTGAAAGTATTTTATATAAGATAAAGTACAAATGATTATGTTATACAAAATATTTAAAATATTAATTTATGTATTTCCTAATAATTCTGCAAGATATATTTCTGATACATACTAACAAAAAACATTTACTCAGTATGCCTGAGACCTCAGAAATCTGCAGTGTTGTGGGTGAAAGTGTGGCATAGGGACTAAACCTCAGTCCATTACACTGAGCTACATCTCCAGCCATTTTTTATATTTTCATTTTAAGATGGTCTCACTAAGTGATTAAGTTGCCTAGGCTGGGCTCAAACTTTGCAGTCCTCCTGCCTCAGCCTTCCAGATATGCAGGCACACGCCTCTATGCCCAGCTCATCTGATTTTTACAGGGTCCTTTCAGGTGATTTCAGTAGAGGGATGAACTAAGATTTAAGTAAGTATTAAATTTAAAAGGAATTATAACCCCCATTCACCGTATATTAAGTTTATTGTGACCACTTACTCTAAAATAGAGAAATGTCTACAAGATAATATAAGGTTTCTTTCTCTAGTAAGAGTTATATACTGAGCTGACCAGGAGTTTCTGAACAGTTAGGCTATTCTATGTTGCATAGGAAACCAGAGCCCTCAGTATTCGGTAGAGATGCACAAACTTGCTTCAACAGAAAAAAGACTGCCCAATTATCAGTCTTTGATAAATAGCTCATTGGTGGTAACAATGGAAGGCAAATAATGCAGATCAGACTCGCAGTGATCCTCCTGCTTTCAGCCTCCTCAGTGCTGAGACTACAGGCATGCACCACCATGCCTAGACTCTCAGCGCACCCCAAGGGTGGTCCAGTTTTGCATGTAGGACCAGGGATCGAACTATGTCTTTCTTCCTTTAAATTGTAGGTAGCAGATGTTTTTGCTCCAGCACCAGAAAAACTAATCCAAGAGCTGACCAAATAGCTCAGTGGGTTACAGTGCCTGCAAGCAGGCACAGGGGCCAGGAGTTCAATCCCCAGGCCTTCCATGCTGGTCCCACCCCCTGAAGTGCACTGAGAGGGCAATTCAGACTGGGCATGGTGGTACATGCCTATAATCCCAGCTGTTGGGAAGCTATAAAGAGACAGATCACTACAAGTCCCATTTAGTAGTGAGACCCTGAACACCCTGTAGACCCTTCCACCCCCTCCCAAAAAAAACCCTAATCCATATAATAGGCTCCCACTTCAGCAAACTTATTTACCCAAGACCTCTCATTTGAAATCATATAGGCTACACTTGAACTACAAGTTGCTTCTTCACATAGTGGAATGAAAATTAAGTTATCAGTCCTAGCTTTTGGAGCTGTCTTCCCAGCTCTAAATCTGAAGAACTTACATAAGTGTGTCCAGCCACAAGACAGTGGAAGAAATCACTGCAAGACAGAGAAACTCAGATCAAATTAGGGGGCGTGCTCACCTTTACTCTTTGCCATTATTTTATCTAATCAGCCTCTAATTCCACCTTATGTGGATGCAAAGAAAGCTCCCATCACCCACATAAGTAACGTCACCAACTAAGACAAGGACACTTCTGCCCTGATGAACTGGAGCATGTGGAGCTAAAGGGCAGGCTCACTTTCTCCTTGGGACATAACCTGGACTGGTAGTTCTTACCTGAGCGACACATCAGATTTGTCTATGAGGTTCTTACAAGTGCAGATGCAGAATCACCATGTGAGACAGGAGCTTGGAAGGGCTCATTTGATCAACATCTGTGCCAATAACCACCACCCGAGATTTCCACACAGATGGAAATCCTGCTGTAGTTTAGCACCTTAACGCTGATCAGGGTGTACAGAGTGCAGTACTGCATAAGGAGCTGAACCCGAAAGCAGCCATTATGCAGATCCAATTTTTCTCTCTGGTGCTATAAGCTTGTTGAACAATTACACCAAATTATATGCATTACAGAAAATTATATGTATTACATATCATGTAGTATTACATACTACATGTAATTTAATTATATAAATAACTCATTCACTGCTGTGTAAGACACAGTGTGTTACTGCTTCCTTCTTACAGATATGGAACATGAAGTTAGTGACTTGTTAAAACCAGCGATTGGTTGAGACCCCAGGTCAGCCCACCTACATTTCCCTCAGAAGATACAGACAATGATTCCAACCTGTATTCAGTGACTTTATATCAAAATTCAGATCTTTCCTGCACTTTTCTGCAAAATGTTTCCGTAGGTTATCCTCCGACAAATGCTGTCTGCTAGCGCAAACTTCTCTGCATAAAAGGAGACGTGGTAAGTGCCAAAGACACTGAAAACTACAAGATGCCGTAGAAATTAAGATGCCTTTTTATCTTGAATAATGACTCTTACATCACCATCCCATAGTATAAATTTGTTTTCCTCCAAATATTTCTATTTGTTCATCTTATCATCTGATTTCAACACTTTGATTATATTCTAAGATTTATTTCCAAAAGCATCGCATATGGGCTGAGTCTTGGTTCAATCCCCAGCATTGCATGAAAAACAAAAAACCCAAAAATTTACTGACATAAGCCAGAAAGAATACTAAAATTCTTTTGGACAGAAGTGCTAAATAAATTGAAATTGAGCTCTCTATTCATGATGAAATATTCCAAAAAAATTGCACAGTGACTCAATTTTTAATGGTCTTTGTTGTTGAACTTTGAAAAGACTTTTTTGTAGTTTTTAAATAGATTCAATTAATGTTTCAAAGAGACCTCATCTTACATGGAGACCTAATTATTTCTTTAAAAATCCATATTTTCATTTCCACAGTAATTTGTTCTTTTAATAGGAGCCAAGGCCACCGTGTTACAAATTTCCAGGAGTCACCGTCCCTAGAAAATACACTGTAAATCTTGATTCCTGAAATTGAGAAATACTATAGCACAGATGTAAACTTTCATTTGTTATTATTTTACTTCTTGTTTAATTTTAGATATGTGGAGGTTTATGTGTAAGTGTGGGTGCATGTGTTTGTGTGTGGGGCTTAAAATTTATAAAAAATATCATAAGCTCCTACATTATGGTTTTTAGATATTTCAAAGAAAGAATGAATTAAAATTTTCTTTCTTCCTCTACTAAAAACTGTCCACTGGGCTAACATCTACGTAAAATATGGAATTTCAAAATGGTTATGTTTGAAGTGGAAATTTTTTTATGAAAGACAGTTTGTACAAATTGTGAATAAGTAATTAAAATGGAGCTCAACTCGAATTGGTTTGGGAGGGAAAAGTGATCTCTTCTTCATGAATGGAAAATAACCATTGTCGTAGAGGGATGCCGTTATTGTGACAGCACAAATTATATTAATAGCTAATGGACAGTTTACATCAAATGCTTCTAACTTTCAAAGGCTCCCCTCTCTTGAGTTTTAAAAGAATTTTTATGATTGTTAATGAATGAAATGTATTTCTCTTTTTGTGCTTGTAAAGCAGAAATTCATTTGTTTATAGTCTCTGTAATCAAGCCTTTTGATTGTCAAGCTGTCAAGAAGCTGAAAAATGTAACCTAGAAACAAACTGGTAGAAGTGAAGATGGAAAACTGACCCCTCACTCGTGTTTTAATATAAACATTCGTGCTTTGTTCTGAACATCAGATTTTGCTAGACAGAGATGCTACACCCAACGCTAAGTACCTACCTGGAGCTCAGGGCCACCCCCACTTTGCTTTAGTGACAGATACTTGTCCAGTGTTCATTGTGTATTACAGCAGTGATCTCCAAAGAAAGTGTGTGTGACCTCAAAGATATGTAAAATAATTCACTGGGTATGGCAAGTAAAGCTCCTATTTGTATTCTTATGAGTTTTATAGACTTATATTGGTATGGTAGACATGTATACTATTTAAACTGTTCATGCTATTTAAACTTTATACTGTTTTAACATTGGAACAAAGGCCAGGGAGATGGCTCAGTGGAATAAGGGCTTCCCTGGCAAACACAAAGGCCTGAGTTCAGTCCCCGGTTTAGAAAAAAAAAAAAAATTGGAACAGTAGAACATGTATACTATTTAAACTTTGAAAACATGCATGCTGGCCAGCCAAATAGCTCAGCAGATTAAAGCTCCTGCAGGAAGGTGCAGGGGCCCGGTGCGCGCTGAGACTGGCAATGGAGACTGGGTGTGGTAGCGCATGCCTGTAATCCCAGCTCTTGGGAGGCTGTAAACAGGCAGATCACTAAGAGTCCTATCTAGTAGTGAGACCCTGAACACCCTGTAGACCCTTCCCTCAAATACAAAATAAATAAATAAATCATGCATACTAAAATGCAGGCTAGTACGTGATGCCAGGTCTTTAGTGAGAGATGCCTAACAAAGTTTAGAGCTAGGGTCCTGTACTTTGTATTCAATTTATGTTTAAGTAATGACTGAATCTTCCTGAGCTCTTTCTGTCTTTCCTTTTTATTACTATGTGTTTCCAGTGTATAGTGATTACATTTATCAGGAGGAGTTGGTACATGTATGTAATATATCTTAATTCTTCTTTCTTAATCCTCTGCCCCTTCTTCGGCTCCTACTATCTCTTCAACCTTTGGTGAGTCCTAAAATTTCTCTATGCCTTTGTTTTCTCTTCTGCACAAAGTAAGTAACAATGATAGATTGCATAGAGTGTAATGATTGTTTTGTGAAGAGATCTGTAAGAGAAAAAGTGCTACTCAAATGTGTGCACACACTTGGAGAGTGGACAGTAACTCATTTTTGTATGTCCAGCGCTTTTTGCAATAGCCAGAAGACAGAAAGTGTTCAATAAATGTATAAATCCATGAATCAGTGCATGCATATCTAGTACCACTAGCAATCTTATGGGGAAGAGTTAGATGTGGTGAAAAACATAAAGAGTCACTAAAGGGGAGGAAAAAGAGTGGGTTTTCCCACAGCCCAAGCATGATGACATTGGAAAAAGTCATTCTCAATGTTGTTCAGTTCATTTTCTCCTTATGTTCATTGGGCATAACATTGTCATTTTTCTGTCTTCCCTCACAGGACTGTTTTCAGAAGAAAATGTGTTTATTAAGTATATATATGAAAATTTGCCATGCACTCTAAAGAAAACTTAATGTTGTCCTTGCTTATTATTTCTTGGGTTATGGATCATCGTCTCCTGCCAAATCATATTTGACTGCAAGAAATGGAATTTCTCTCTGCCTTGTGCTTTTACTGCATTCTTCTCAGGGTCTAACACAATGCTTTATCCATTATGAGTTCTTTTAAAAAAAACTTATGAAGGAATGGGGGCCTTCTGTTTTCCAGGTTGCCCTTCCTTTTTAGAAAAAAAGCGATGATGTTTGAGGGGTTCCAACCAGTACCAACTTGTGTGCCCCTAAGCACTTTTATAAATAAAAAGGCAAAGCATGCACTGAGTGAATGCTTGATTTATACCTGTCCAGGCAATCAACCTGCCACCCACAGAAGTGTTGGAAGTTTGGCAGTTAATCATTAAAGCAGTTTCTATGTTCTGTGCTCTAGGGCTGCACTGTTGAAGCTTTCCCATTCTGGTGCACACTGGTCATTTCTTCCACAGTGATAGCTTTGTCTGCCTGCATCTCCACAGCATCTCCTGTGACCAAGGGGTCCCTTGTAGGCTGTAGGTACATTTTCTTAGTGAATGAAGGAATCATCTCTCAACAATTAAGAATATGTGTACTCACAATATATGTTGAGATATTTGCTTATCGTTAACTTGATGGAATTCAATGATTTTCCCCCAATTTCTTTCATTACGGAAAGGATTGAAAAATTAGAGCTTTTGTTGAATTTATTTCTCATGTTTCCATCTTTCTCATCCAAAAAACACTGTAATTTTTCTCCTGTGCTTGTATGCCCACACATTTTCAAATGTATAAACAACACATATACTTTAGATTAAAATTTTAGATTTGCCTAAGTTTCTATTTTCCGAAAACCATGATTTTGTGCTTGAGATGAAGAATCATGTGTGTTTGAGCATAAGCACACTTGTTCTCTAGGATATGCCATTCTTTGTACAACTTTAACTTCTTTCTCACAAATAGATGATCCAATAAATTACTTTTCACAAATCAGAACAATTACAAAATATATTTTAATACTAATCATTCAAAATACTGCTATCTTTACTTCCAGAAACTGAATTATGAACTTGAAAGTTAGAAAAGAATCTTGTGTTCTGAAACATTTAAATTTGCTTCTCCCAAGGTTTAATTTTTTTTTTCCAGTACCAGGGATTGAAGTCAGGACCCTGCACTTGCCAGGCAGGCGCTTATTCTACTAAGCTATCTCCCTGGCCCCAAGGTTTAAATTTAAATGTAATTTTTTCCTCTTCTCCTCAATACCACTTTACTGAATCAGTTGAGGAATATTATTATCTTTGCCTGGTGTTTATGGTAAAACTCCCAAGTCCAAAGTTTTACTCTGCTTCCCAACTGACAGATGAACTCTCTTTTCTTATCCTGTTTACCTCCTATTTGGTTCAATTAACGAGGTTTGAATTAGCTAGAAAACAAGAAGCAAGGGCTGAAGAGTGGCCAAGACCTCAATAAGGAGGACTAGATAATTAGATCATAGATAATTGCATCCCAAATAGTCAACAGTAGACTTAAAATAGCTCTTGACAAAAAGAAACTCCAGATTATCCCTTACCAGACCAGAAGATTCCGAGTATCAGGATCAGTTGATTTTCATTCTGATGATGCAATGTGACAGCTAGTGACACGCAGGGTTCTGGCGACCAGGCTAAGAATTTGGGGGCACAGAGTGAGTGGAGATGGATCTTCTTTGCATCAATCAGAATTCCATCTCTTGGAGGCTGTGTAGTCTGTTGCATATTAACAGCATGTTGGAAACACATTTTGTGCTTCTAAAAATTGTTTTCAATAGTAAAAAGTGAGTCCTTTGGGCCACCAGTCAGTTGCAAAGAATGTGACGATGAAGCCTTCATCATTAATTCATTAGGTGTCCTTGGACCTCGGGGCCCTCCCACAGGCAGGTTGGTGTAATACCACCTACTTTTAAATGGGTGACTGAATTGGGCTCAAGCAGAACTCAGAGCTCAGTCTACCAATATTCCTCTACAGACAGCAACACCATGGGGATCTTTTCTGATTGACAGATTTTACTGTCATTTTAAAGTAGATGCCAGAAATTTCCCATATGCCTGAGTACAGCCACACAAAATAATCATTTTGAAGTTTGAAAAAAATTCATGCAATATTTAGATCTCGACTACTACAAATTATAAACAGGTCTAAATTACATTTGTCCATGATGAGGTCAAAGTAGCAGCCCCTCAAACATCCTTAGTGTCACTGAGCCCCATTATAAGTTCTCAAGTGCCTGCTGACTGTTAGTATATCCTTCAGGGCAGAGGAGATCAAAAGAGAACAGATGGCAACAGAATGGGGCACAGCAAACATAGGCATGGTGGGCAGAATAAGTACAGTTCTTACGGCGAGAATGTGGAAGGAACACTGCATAGCAGTGTGCACTAAAACCCACTGTGGCTGTGCTCACTTTGACTGTGCATATGCTAAACCTCTTGTGGCCAGCCGACCAATCAACAGCCTTCACTAGGAATGAAGTCCCTCCTTCATAATCACAAGGCAAAGAGCAGTTGTACATCACCTACAGCTCCACATATATTGACTGTGGTTGCCACAGGGGGTCAATTTTCCTAGCACACTTTCCCCATTGCTCAATATTTATGCCAACCACTTTACTTCCTTCATTGCATGTATTCTTTGTTCAAGCTGTCTTCTTCTCTAAACTGCAAGCTCCCCATAGTCACTTTTCTTAGGGTGGGAGATTTTCTTTTAATAAAAGACTAACAGCACCCCCAATTACTGTACTCCAAGTGTGAACATTTCCTGACTT
>NW_004524591.1:5978619-6005182 GCF_000260255.1 Octodon degus
AAAAAAAAAATAAAAGCTAGCACTGCTTTTGCCTGTTCTGGGACTTAAAATAAATGAAAGTATAAAGAGTGTGCTATTTTGTGTCTGGCTTCTTTTGCTCAATATAGTGTTTATAAGATTCATATTGTTGGAGGCTATGGTTTCAGTAAGTGTCCCCCAAAGGTCATGTGTTATAAGCCTAGTCTCCAGAGTGGTGATGGGCGCTTAGGAAGATGAGGCCCATGGAGGTCTTTAGATTACCGGGGACAGTCCTGTGTTGGAGAGTGTGGGACCCCAGCCCCTTCCTCTTCCTCTCACTTGCTTCCTGGCCATGAGGGCCCATCATAAACTCCCTGCCATCCCCTCCCCAGGCCCTTCAGAGGCCCAAAGCACTGGGTCTTCTCAGTCTCTTGACTGGAACTTGCAAAACTAGGAAACAAAGCTTTTCTCTCCATTAATTAATTATGTCAAGTACGTCCTTATAATTATTACGTGTTAGAAAACTTAATATTATTCATTCTTATTGCTCTAATTTGGTATATTCATATATTCCTTATATGAATATACCAAATTTGCTTCCCTTCTATGTATTTGGGTAGTGTCTACATAGAAATGTTCCAGATAATTCTATAAATAAATGTTTATGAAAAGTAATGTCTTTTGGTGAGCATATGTGTACTCTTCCGTGGCATCTCTACATAGCAGTGGAATTACTAGGTCATAGGGTATGCATATGTTCAGTTTCAGCAGATATGCCAAACAGTTTTTCAGTGTAGTTAAACAAATTTCCTCCTCACCATAAGAGTGTCAGTAAGGATCTCTCTTTTATTCAATATTGCATCTCCTGCACCTGTCACAGCCCTAAAACTTATTAAGAACCCTGGACTAATGCATTCATGTAGTCAGCAGTATCTAAATGATCATTGACTGACTTTTCATTGGTCTTTCCATCAAAAGCTAAAACAAATTTCTAGTCTGCTTTATAATTTTGCTGACAGCCATCCCTAAATAAGAAGGGACAAAAAGGGGACTTCTTCACTTGCTCACTGTTCTCCAGAACAAGGAGTTCACTAGCGAAATGTGCAGCATCAAACTGGTAATGTAGGAGAATCCGAATGTGATCACACAGAAAGGCATTGAAGTGTCACCTGTATCCTACACCCATATTGGTTAGTGGACAGCACAGAGTTCCAAAGAACTGAGTTGGAACCCTAAACTTAAAATAGTATTCTCGGAATTAATAAGTGAACACAATCTGTGTTTTCTTCTCTAACACTTTGGGTTGGATGACTATTTAATTTGTGTGACCTATTGTGGTTAGGGATGTTAGGACCGGCCTGTTTCAGGACAGTCCATATTTTATTGATAACTTTTCATATTTTTGATTGTGTGTGTGTGTGTGTGTGTGTGCGCGCGTGTGTGTGTGCGTGTGTGCTTGCCAAGCAGATGCTTGTGCTGCTGAGCCATATTCCCGGCCCTAACTTTTCATATTTTTACTGTGTCCACTGTTCTCAACACATTCTTTGCTTTCATTACCTAAGTATGACAAATTCTTTTGGTTACCATGTAAAATCATTCAGGTTTTTGGAGAGATGAAAGTTTTTTCTTTTTTCCATGCTCTGGTCAGAATCAGTTCTGATAATGATCTTTTAAGCTGAATTTTTTTTTAATTTCTTTGTATCAAATGCCTCTGATACAAACCATGTTGCAGAATAAGCCCCAAATCTTTCATCTAAAAAATATATACATTATAGTGAATATAAGGAAAATTGAACTGAACCAAATTCAACATTTATATATATCAAATAGATAATTCCAAATAGTTTGACAAAGATTGAGTCAGTACAGGGTTCCAAGATATGGGAGAGAGATTGCATTTGGATGAAGACCTAGGTCATAGATTTAATTAATTACTTCAACTCTTTATCCATTCTTCCGTACTGCTCTCCTCTAACAAGACTATTTTCTAGTTTCTTCCAACAAGAACAGAGTTATGCATCGCTATCCGTGGGGCACTGGTTTCAAAATACCCCACAGACACCAAAATGCACAGATGTTCAAGTTCCTTACGTATACTACTGTAGTATTCGTATGTAACCCATATGTACCTCCTGTACATTTCAGGCAATCTCTACTCTACTCATAATGCCTAATACAATGTTAACTGCTATGTGAAAGATTGTGATGTTACATTGTTTAGGGAATAATGACAAGAAAAAAATTCTACCCATATTTTTTATTTTAATTTTTTTAATAGATTGCAAATTGAAAATAAATTATTTACAAACATAAATGAATATAACACTGAAAATTGTCCAAAATAAAAATGAAGAAAGAATTTACAGATCAGTCATAATAGTTCACTGTGTCAAAACCAAGAAACTTATATTCATATAATTAGAATTCTCAAAGTAGAAAGTAGGTAATAAATATTTAAAATTTCTGAATTTAGTTCAACTTATAATACCACATTTTCAAGAAAAATGAACCTTTTTGCACAAGAAATTTAAATAAAATCATACCAAGACACACAAAAATGAAATTGCCCAAAACTTATTTTAAAGAAAAAAATCATTAAAGCATATACATAAAAAATATTAGTTATGGAAGAACAAAATTAAATAGCATCTTATTCCACATTAGAAAGAAAAAAAAAGGACCAAGTGTGTAAGAAACTAGACTAATTAAAGGACTGAAAGAAAAAAAAATCTGTCCTCTTTGAATTTTATACTTAGCAAACATACCATTGAAAACTAAAAGTAAGATTTTCTAGTTATACAAACTTGAAATATTTTAATACCTCCAGACGTGGCATATAGGAAATAACAAAGAACATAATTCAAAACTGCCCATATTTAATACAGATGCAAGTTTTTAAATATTTTTCATCTATAGCTGTGGAGTCCATAGATACGGAGTGCTGGCTACAATGTCCCACCTCACATGGTTTTCTTTGTCCAGTGGAGTATTAGGGAACGTGAGTGACTAAAGACTTAAAGGTGAACCTGTTGAGTTGTGAATGTACATTGCAGCCTCTAGGGCAATTACTAATAAAGGTTTTTCTTAAAGAGGTATAATTAATATTTTTTAGATGAAAAAAGGGAGGAGGATATAAAATGCTCAAATAAGGCAAATCTTCTAGAAATACGGCCTGCCTGCTTCTCCTGCACCATCTGAATAAGGCTTAGCAGGTTTTGATTTCTGCTCTAGAGGCACTGTCTAGCTCTGCATGACCACTGGATAGAAAGTGTTGAAAGCTATTAGAGCTTTTGAACTTGGGAGACCACAACCACAGGGACTCCAGTTGGATGTTATAGTACAGGTTTCTGAGAGACCACCAGATTCTAGTCAAAGTCCTCTCACATGATGCAACCTAGATAGAGGAGACATGTATTGTTCTGACGCTTTTAGCAGACAACCACTATTACCCCACATTCCTTGCTCTGACCTAATGGGGCTAACAGAATCTGTTGGACATAATGTATCTGCTTCTAAGAAAGAACACAGGGGCTTTAATACAATCCCGGTCTCAAAGTGTGGAGCAGGCATGCTCGGAGTACCTCACACTGTTCACACGAGGAGTTGCCATCAGTACCAAGTACTTTAATGTCTGTAGAGCTCTATTCAATGGTGCCCAAGCAAAGGCTGGAGAAAGGCATGTGGGCTAGGGGAGGCTGGTCCCAAACTCTATCTTCATGGGCTTCATGGAGAAGTTGGATTAGAAGAACATAACAAGCTGTGAGAGCCTATGACTCAGAAGCCATGGGCACAGCTGGTGCTGAGAAGGGGCAGAAATTGTTTTGCAACATAGTGCTCCCAAACTGTTTAATCAGAGGGAAGTTAATAATATTGATGAAATCGGGAAAACTCTTGGTGAAAAAGAGATTGATGTGATTACTGAAATGTTGACTAATGTAAGTCTTAGTAATGATTTGGAACTTCTTTCATATGAAGGATGAGTGGTAGTTGTTAGCAGCAGAAGTTCTTTTGAAATAAATTCACAGCACACCATGGCAAAGGAATCCAGTGCATTTGGAGTTGCTCCTCTTTCACCAACCAAGGAAGAGTTGCAGCAATTTGCAGTAGCCCTTCAAGGTGTAATGGAGGTTAGTGGGTTGATACCCATGACAGCTTGCTAGTAGCCATTGGAGACAGTGGTCCAGTCCTACAAAAATATCATTCATGGAAATGAGACTTTTGGAAAAATCATTCTTCCTTATGATGATGAATTCATTTATAAGCTTCTTACATATTTAAAAGATTTTATTTCCCCTAGTCTTACTTAATCTGTCTTTAATTATCATTCAGTTGAATCAGTGCATTTCTTATATTAAAGAAACAAGATTTTTCTTTAGGGAACAATAATACATAATGGTAGAGGGTCAGCTCTTTAAAAAAGATGTAACAATCTTTAATGTGTATATATGTATCTAATAAAGGGACAAAATAGGAAGGCAAAACCATAAACAGCAAAGAGATACAGGTAATCCCTCTATCATAGTTGGAGATATTAGTATCCTCTATCAGAAATGTAAAGACCCAGCAAGTAGAAAACTAATGAGAACATAACTGAATTTAGCCAACTGGATTGAATCCAAGAATAAGAAAACTTGGAAGCAACTATGATGTCCTCAGTTAGTGAGTGTATAAATACACTGTGGTACATCCATACATTGGTAAAGTATTCAGCCCTATAGAGAAATTCAACCATCAAGCCAAAAAAATGTTTAAAAAGGACATTTAAGTACATATTACTAAGACCCTCATAGGACATGCATCAAGGGTGAAGCCTAATGAAAGCTATAGGGTGTGGGTGATGGTTCACCAATGCAGGCTCCCCTCTGTGACAAAAATATATCTTTATGCAGGATGTTGATAGAAGGGGAAGTTGTAAACCCTATGAGTAGGGAGTGAACACAGAGTATACAGGAGCTGCATGCACTTCTCATCTTATTTAGCTGTGAGTCAAAGTTTCTCTAAAAATAGTTCATTAACTTTTGACAATGCAACAAATAACAATAAAAAAAAAAATCCCTCAGGGCTGACTAGCTTATGCACAATCTAGTAACACACTAGGAGCAGCGCATCTGATCTTCAGTTAGCGGCTGGGCTGCTCGGGTGTCTCTCCAGCCTTACCTGAGCCACCGGGTCTCACACCTAGGCTTCACGATCCCCTGAGGGGCTTGTAAAAAATGCTGTTTCTTGAATCACTTCCTACTTGGGAAGGGCCACAGAATTTGAATTTTTGACAAGTTCTCATATTGAGCTAATGCTTCTGGCTTAAAAAGCCACACCTCGCTGACTGCTTCTACATACTCGGGAGGATGCGGGCTTTACACCACCATGTTCTTGGTCTCCAGCAACATCCTCTGGTGAGATTTCAAGCTCCAGAGAAGGCATGCTTCATGTGAGCCAAGTGTGGGGTATCTCTTTATGAATTTTTTCTTATGATTTTCATCTAAGCATTTTTATTTTCCTGAATTATATTACTTCAGAATTAGGTTCAAGAGTCTTAGCCTTGATAATACATAATTCAAAGGCATACATAATGGAATGCAAATGAAACACAGTTCATGAATATACAAATCAATTTAACCATGGCCAATATGACAGACCTTGAAATACGGCAACTATATGGCAAAATCTATCCCAATAATTTAAATAGTTTATAAGATTCTCCACAAATAACACACTTTAGCCAAAATGAAAAAAGTCAAAGCAGAGTAATGAAATGACTTTTGGCAAGTCACGGTTCATAGACGAAGCTAGAAATAGAACTTTCAAATCTTTAAGTTCATCTAGTCATATTACTAATAGTTAATATGCCAATTTTTTTTTGTCTTTATAGAAATAGTGCGATCTGGTGCTAGAGATCTATTTGTTCATCTTAGGTCACTGTTGTGGACCATTAAACCCCACGTCTCACCTTCACTTTGAAAGGACAACTTAGCCAATAAACCACAAATTTGAATAAAGACTAAAGTAAAAGAAAGGTCTGATCAATCTCTCCAAGGTTCATCAAATTGAAAGAATATGTCAGTATCTACATCTTTTTTGATATGGTTGCAGAATATTTCATGAACTTTGTTAAAAGAATATTAGTACTGAAAAAGAAGAAATAAGCAATCATAAGTGCCCAGCTCCACTAGTTCTACAACCCTATTTCGGTATATGAAAACCATATCAAAGAAGGCATTCACCAATTAGATTTACACAGAAACCTGCTTTGTTTCATACACATTGCTGAAATGTTTCTGTGTTATTAAACAATGATTTTCTTGTGCTAAGGGTGGTGTGCATGCATTATTGCAAGTCAGCCATTTGAGCTTCAAAACTGTCTTTTAAATGCGTGTTTCCACCTCAAAAAGAACTCAGTTGCACAAGAGAGGATGGAGAACAAAATCGGGGGGTGAGTGGCGGGAATGAGCTGGCATAGTGATTCTGAGAAACTGTTGGAAAATGGTAAGAACGTTAGAAAAACCTGACGCTGATAAAACAGATTTTCCATAAAATCCTAGCACATGCAGAATCCAGTCTGCGTGTTCTGCTGCCTCTTCCAGCAAAACTCACTACCGCTCTTCATTTTCCTATTAATTAATATCAACTGTCTATTTAGCACTCACCTGTTACAGAGAGATCTCAGTCACCCAGGAATCAGGAGCAGACTGCCAGGCCACACACTGACAGAAAGGTGGGGCTGTAACCAGGCCGCTCTGACATGTGTGGCTGGACATTTTTATTGTGAGAAGAATGTGCGGTGAAATTTTTGACCACCTCCTTGTCTGAGGGCCTTAAGGACCTCTATCCATCTCAAGACGACCATCAACTACCTCACCTTGTTCCTTGGTTTGAAAAAACCAGAATAATTCTTCCTTATCAAGAGAGTATTGACCTATTACATAGGCAATACAAATGGTATTGTCTGAAACATCACACTCCTCTAAGAAATTCCTATCAAAATTCATGAAAAATCAGCTAAAACCTAATGTAAGTAAGGGCTGTATAATGCAATTTACATAAATAAGCAGTGATGATATAAGCATCCAGTCATAATATTAATTTTATTTTCATCCCAGGAAGGCTTGATCATTAATATAAAGTTTATATCAACTACTTTCTTTTTTATGTATTTTAGAACAGGATCTACAGGGTCTCACTACACAGATCAGACTCGCAGTGGTTCGCATGTTTTCAGCCTCCCAAGCACTGGGATTTCAGGTACATGCCACCACGTCCAGCCTCAGTCTCCATCTCAGCGTGCCCCAGGGGCAGAGCCAGCACGCCACTCAGGGGATCGGACCCAGGTCCTTGAGGCTGCCTAAGCAGGCATTCGTCCCTGGAGCAATCTGGCCGGCCCCAGAAACTATTTCTATTTAGAACTGGTTTAGCACTTATTTGACCATAGTTTTGCCCATGCCAAACAAACACAAAATAGGAAGAAGGTGCACATCATTGTAAGATTATGAAATTGAATTTAGTCAACGCTTTTTTGGACTATTAGCACACATTTCATTTCAGTGAATGTTATTTTCTTCAGGGTTTTACTAATCCAAACATTTATGGTGGAATAGTCACATTTTATTGAAACTATGAAAAAACAAGAACGAAGTAAAAGAAAAGCTGCTCTCATGTGTAGAAGAGTTGAAGGAGGGAGGATCCCTAAAGTGATGCCTGGGTGAAGTAAGCAAATGCAACCCTAGTCAAGGGGTGCAGAGGTAATAAAAGAAAATCTCCTTTGGAAAACTACCTCCAAAATGCTAATACCTTATATTTTTATTTAAAATTGAGGCAATTCATCTAGAGTGTTTCCCAACAATGACTGTCTGCTCTGCTTTTCTACCTTCTGAATGCTTCGAACATCTTTCCTCTGCTTCTCTCTGCCCTCTTTTAGACAGTTCTGTACCAAAACACACAGAAGGCATTTCTGCTCAAATCTACATGCTCCTCACTACCTAGCTAACAGCAGCCTGAGGAATATAATAAAAACAAAACTAGTAGCAATAGCAGTACTAGATAACACTGTGAACCCTTTCATAAAAGAATTCTTCTAGGGGCCGGGGAGATGGCTCAGTGGAATAAGCACTTCCCTGGCAAGTGCAAGGACCTGAGTTCAACCCCCAGTTCTGAAAAAAAAAAAAAAAACTTTATAGAGATAATTACGCCATTTGACAGATGAGGAAACTGAGGCACATATTGGTCAAATTAATCAACTACTAAGTGGCCAGGCCAAGATTAAAACTTAGGTATCCCGTTCTAATTGTATCCAGTTCTAATGGCAGTGTTCAGTAATACTATCATTAATAGATTAAGCCCAAAATACCATTCATGTACAGGAGTGGGAGGAGAGGACAGGGGAACAATTCCAGTTACAGATGTTATTTCTAGATAAAGAGAGAACTGCAAAGCTGGCATTGCCTTTTATCCTCTGTACAACCAGGGGTTGTGCTCATCCCTGTGAGCACTAAGCACATCCTTCCTGGGTCCTTTCTGTCTCATCATCTTTTGCCTATGTAGAGCTTTTCCCTTGGAGCGAGCCTTCAAAATTGAAAGCCACATGCTTGCTGGCCCACCATCCCATGTCCCTGCCAAGTTCAGGATCCGCTCTGCCCTGCAACTAAAGCAGCTCAGCACTGGTGGCCTCATTCCATGGATCTGCTTCACTCTGTGAAACTGCGATACAATCATCACAGTGCCATGTGAGAGACCAGCCTCATGGGGCACCACGACGACGCCCTTCTATAACTGCCGATGGCTGCTGGAGGACGCTACGTAAATGGGTAAGAGTTTCGGGTCATTATTTCGAGTTTATATGCCTGAGTATTGATTAGCAATCCCACAGCAGCAGATGACATACTCAGAGTAAGTGACGGGCCTTTATTTACTACTATGAAAGAGCTGAGCATCTAATCTGCATGAAGTCATGGGCTTTCAAGCTTCTTTCTCAAGATATGTTCTCGCCATAGATGACGATGTCAACTACCCACAAGAGCTACTAGATTCAAACACTTTCTTTCTAACGTGGAGGCATGAGTCTATCATGCAATGTGTGTGCTGTGTTTTAGGTGTGCTGGTAAGCATTGTATCAATGGGTAATTGCTCCTAGTACATTGTTTCCACTTTTTATTGGTTATGCAGATTAATGATCTTCATTTCAGCAGATTCATACATGCACATAACATACTATTGATCCCTATTATTCCTTTCCTTGTCAAATAGCCAATTTTAATGGATCCATACACTATTAATTTTTTTCCAATCAATGTCTCATTCCTAAATTTTAGTAACCTTTTTTAAATACTCAAATTAAAATAGTTGATTATATATCAAACACTAATACTTAGTATCTATTAATGATTCTAGCATATTCTAATGTTAGGGCTGTTATTAAAGCATCCAACAATATATATATTTTTTGGCAGTCTGAAGATGCCTTGAGGGCATCTCTGGTTTCCTGTGAGAAACTGGGTTCAAACCAGAGCATCTTTAGCCTGACTGCTTTGTTTAAGCAGGCACTGGAACAACTGAGCTAATGGGCAGGTCCCCCCAACAATATTAATAACAAAAACTTTTCAATCCCTACACCCACTCTTGAAGGTAAGTATGTGGACATTTCTCAGAGACCAGAGGAATCTATAGTAAATATTCCCTTGTTTTTCATATGCTATGTGAAAAAATGTTATCTTAATTTTAGTGTCTTTTGGCTTTAACTTAGATTGACTTGGTTTGGTCTGGTTTGTTATTGTTACTGTTGTTTGGTTTTGTTTTTCTTTTTGCTTTTGTTGTGAGGTACTTGATACTTTATTTTGCAATAAAGCATCCAATGCTTAGAATTTTTCTTCCAAACTTATCCCTTTTATATTCTGATTTCAAGCATAAAAAAATGAAATGGGGACATTGATGCTGGAAGGGACCTTAGCACCTTAATAACGAGAGGATTAAGGACCTTAGCACCTTAATATGAAAGACAATAGGTCTCGCTTTATCTTGGTCTTAACCATCCAGCAGAAAAGTATAAAAACGAGGTATATGAAGTAAAGCCATATTAATATGCTGAACTGTGAAAGGCTCAAGTCAACGACTTCTGTGGATAACCCACTACTATTGTGCACTGCTGGACTGTGTTGGATTGTTTTGCTGAATTCACGCACCCTTAGTATTTAGATGCCAATGGAATACCCATCGCTGACAGGACTAAACAAAAAAGGTAATACAAAGGAAGGACCATTTTGTATCTATGTATGCAGAATAGTTAAGATAGATATACAGCTACTTTCGCTTAATTCAATGAGAAGAAAGATTTGTACTAATAGTGTTTGGACAGGACATCCTGTCTGCATCTTGTACTATGAATAACCACTAAGAAGATAACAATGTACAATGTATTAATTATTGAAACTATCCTATTAATCAGTTTTGAAACTCTCTTATTGCTATTTGTTTCTCAATAAATTTTTTTAAAGCCCAGAAAAAAAAAGAAAGAAAGAAAGAAAGAAAGAAAGAAAGAAAGAAAGAAAGAAAGAAAGAAAGACAAAACTGAGGGATCCTATAATAACTCGCTGCCCACTACGTTCAGCGCGTGGTTTCAGGTGTGAAGAAAGAGGGAGCTGCACTGCTTGGGCAGCATCCACCAGGCCCCAGTCCTGCAGGCTCCAGATGTGGTCTGCCAGTGGGAAGCCCAGGCAGGACATCAGTTAGGAGAACGAGAGGATGACAAGGTCATTTTTTCCGTGGCTCCTTTGCTTCGCATGTTCCTTTGATGGACTCAGATTGCTGATGTTTCGTTGTGTCCCTTTCCGTCTTCGATAACCTCATCCTTTCCCCGTTTGTCACTCCTGCTCTGAAGACAATGGGCTGCTACTGGCCCTGCCTGTGCCTTCTCCATCTGGAATTTCATGACTGGTTTCCTGGTACATAAAGGCCCCTGGATTACTCTGAGTATGTCATCTGCCTGCTCTGGGATTGCTGCCCACACTCAGGGATATCGACTCAGATCTCAGGAAGTCTACAGTTCTGCCAGATTTTTTAAGGTCATTCAAAAGCAGAAGATTTGAAATCGAAATTCAGATCCGCTAACTTCTGAGAACTGATTGAAATATTCCACTGGCTCATAGAACAGCTGGAACTGGCCCCATTGGTAGGTAAGTATATATAGTTTTGTAGGTACAAAATATTTTTAATTTGCTGCCAATATAAAAAATTAGTAAAACTTATATATAAAATATTGGGATTTTTGGTGTGATTTGACCACTGTACAGTAGCAGATTTGAGGCTGTCTTCCTTTCTGTGGTGCATCCTTTTCCTTGGCCATGTTCTCCATCTACCCGTCCATTGAGTTGCCAATCTTGCCTTGGTGTGTTTTCTCTTCCAGAGATGTTTGTATTTGATAATACTTTTCAAAGTTAACCAATGGAAAAGATCTTCTACTGACAGGATATTAGGTATCAATAGTTAGAGAGGAACTGGACAGAGGTATTTTGTTTTTGTCTTGTTTTGTTTTGTTTCTCCAGGCAAAAAGCAACAAGATTTCTGACAGTCTTCAAATTACACAGGATTTGAAGGCTTCTGCTCTGGACAGCAGTATTCGGAGACAGTGGCTTTTCAGAACTCTTTCAATTGCTCCTCTGCAGTGTTGGTTATGCATCCTTACAGGACTTGCCCCGTATCGTTCGAATTTCCTAGCTCTGCGTTTTAGCTCCTGTAGTATTGTGGTCATCTTCCCATTGAACATGCTTGTGATTACTGCTGATAATAAAAGAGATAATAAAGCACAATAGAAAAATCCATAACCCAGAATGTCCAATGACCACACCTGTTTCAGCTTAAGAATATTACAAAATCATAAAAGTCTTAACTCCAAAGGAACGCGATGATCAAAACAGAGCACTGTTCCAGCTCCAACATCTGCTTGAGGTATCTTCTTGGATTTTCCCCCATTATACGGATTAAGGCATGGAAATATAATATACATTTACACAAATGCAAGTCAAATCTTTGAAGGTTATTGCCCTCAAACATATGTTAATGACTGAGAACCGACTTACAATAACGACACTGGCTGTATGATATCACTACAATCATCTAGTATAATCCATAAATTTTCCAGATCCTTTGAGACGTCTTCGTTAATATATACAGCCAAGTGGATCATCCTATCACCACACACCCTTCTACAGGACAAATTGATTACAACGACATTTCTTTCAGAAGGGTTCTATTATTTTAAAATAGCTTTCTAAACAATGAATACAAGCAATACTTAGTGGCCCAGATGAATAAATATGCATGTGTTTTGCTCGTTAAATTTATCTAAAGCTATCACTGTTGTATTAATACTCTCATCGGCAAGAGCATGATTTCATCTAATGGAAACCTTCATGAAACAAATTTTATGTTTGGTATGAATGCTTAGAAGAAAACAAAATTCAAAAAGCAACTTACGAACACACGGAGTTCAATAATAAAGTTCAGAAATCTATAAAATTTCCTACAATTTTATAGCTTGGTTCTTTTGAAAAAGCACTGAGATTTTATCTACTTACAAATGAAGATTTCAGCCCTCGTCGTCGGGCTTTCCGTCATGAAGGCTGATAACTTCTCCCCGTTCTTTTTTACTTGGTATCGTTTACCTCAAATATTTGTGCGACATTGCTCTTGTCTTCTGAAATATAATCTTCCTGTTTTAAAAACAGGCAGTACAACTTTGGTGATAGCACATAGCAATGACACCCTGGGTCTTCCTGAAGAAGGGATTATATGTGCTAAGTTTTGCATATTACAGTAAAGCATCTTTTCTTTTTCTTAACCAAATTAACATTTGTTTACCAATGTGTTTCAGACTAACCCAATAGACACAAATCAGGTTTTCAGCAGTTACTATATGAAGGAATAGATTAACAAACAACTTTCAAATAGCATAAAATATGGGCTAGAAATATCACTATCCCACTTATATCACAATATGTACAATTAATATTTTTAAATATAAGTTTTCAAAAAAGATATAGCACCATCACTATACCATAAAAGCCAATTCTCATTATAAATTGCAGTCTCTTTTTCTCCTTCTTTGTCTTTTTTTTTTTTCTAGAGGGAAGTGGGGAATAGCACTCTATTGGATTTTTTTTTTCCTAATGGAATTTTTAACAGAAAAATTCTATTCTGTCTTGTCCCAAGTTCCCTCATCTTTTTCCTAGTCCTAAATATCTTCCTGGTATTTGCTTAAGTTTGGATAAAATGTGGAAGTCCCTAGGAACAAGCTCCAATCTCCATCCTGTTGAAGCTAGGTCTCCACTTCTTTCCTCCTGTTGCCTGCCTTCCCTCAGGCACTGGATAGGATGCACTATGTCATCTTCTGTAACAACTTTGACTAGAATCTTTTTCCAGGATCTCATGATGGAGTGAACAGGAAAAAGAATTAGAATTTGAGTGATTTAAATCAAATCTACTTTTGTGGACTGGAACAATGATCATATTTCCTGAGAAAACTTTTCTTTTCTTTTTTTAGTACTGGGGGTTGAACTCAGAACCTTGAGCTTGCCAGGAAGGTGCTTATGCCGTTGAGTTATCGCCCAAGATGTCTGAGAAAATGAATATGAAATATTTAGAGCAACTCCTTCACATTGCTGCTGAAGCCACTGAGACTTAGGGAGCCAAGAGAGTGAGTACAAATTCACCCCCATGTTGGGAGTAGAGGGGCGGGACCCAGATGCCTGGTCTTCTGTCTTCAAGTTCACTTGTCTTGGGACTCGCTGCCAAAGAGTACAACTGAAAACTTCACTTATTATTTTTAATGTATCAAGCTAAGTTACAGGTTAAATGTGTAACATTTATTAGTATAAAAATGAGATAAATTAACTCTTAGAAAAGGTAGTGGGACAAAGCAGACTTCACTAGGTTATTAAATGCACTTGGCAATTTTTTTTCTCATTTTATTTGCAATAAAAATTTGTAACAAGAAAGATTTTGTTTGTTTTGGGGCTACAGAGATAGCTCAGTGGTCTAAATGCCTGCTTGGCAAGGGCAAGGACCCAGGTTCGATCCCTGGTGAGAAGCTGTAAAAAATATATCAAAAAATCGAAAGGAAGGAAGGAAGAAAGGAAGGAGGGAGGGAAGGAAAGGATGGAAAGAAGGAGGGAGGGAGAGAAGGAGGGAGAGAGGAAGGGAAAGAAGGAGGGAGGGAGGGAGGGAGGGAGGGAGAGATAGGCCAGCCTGGGCTACATAAAGACTTCAAGAGAATCCTGAAACTAGTATCTCAAAAACACAAAAGTAAAACCCTGTCTCAGAAAGAGAAAAATAAATATATAAATAAAGGATTTTGTTTGTTTTGTTTTTGTGACACTGGAGATGGACTGTAGGGCCTTTACTCTAACCTATTTCCCCCGCTCTTTTAAGCTCATTCATTTCCTATTTTATTTTGAGCCACGGTCTCGCTGTGTTGCCCAGGCTGGGCTCAAGCCTCTGATCCTTCTGCCTCAGCCCTCACGGTGCTAGGATTACACACATGCACTACCACACCCAGCTAAGAAACTCCTAAACCCATGAACTTCAGAAAGTTTTTTAAAGGTAAAGTTTTTAAAAAGCAAATAAATTATTTTTTTAATTTATAAACCATGTGTGAATAGTAAGAAAACAAGGTAAATAATTATATTTGAATATAATACATATTATATATCTTAGATATATAACTTATACTAACAAGTTCATAAAAACTGTCAAGTATTTAACATAAGCTACAGAGCTTAATAGAGATTACAGAGGGCTATTGAAAGTCCTGATTGCTGGGCAGTTAGGCTGTCTTTGAGTGCCAAATTTAGATTAACAACTAATGAGTAGATGGATACAAATGATTATTTGTGACAAACCTGTCGATATTATAAGATAAAAGATTTTAAAATATGTGTGAACTTAAACGACAATAAATTTCAAAGGAAGAATTTATTTCTATTGATAAAAGGATGTCTATATTTTAACAGTGACATCTTTAAACCATAGCAATCTCTGAATCAATTTTAGCAATAAACTTTGACTCTCAGTCACTGACAATGACATTATTCAGTTTAAACATTCTCTCTTAGATTCAAGTACCTAATCCATCTGCGCAAAATGAAATCAGTAACACAAGCTAACTCTAGGGCTGCACTTACTAAAATTAAAGTAAAATATTTTAAGTTCTTTCATAAGGAATCCCCCAAACTGTTTCACTCATTTGTTAACAGAAAATAAATCCTTCAGCAAGTCAGCCAGAGCAAATGATAAACTACCTCTCAGTCTAATTTGCTCTGGAAATAATTATGCAGTCAGTTTGGCATGAATTCATTTTAATCAATTCTTAAACCTGGAAATTGAAACATGTCCCCAAAGGGATTTCTGCAGTAGTTGTGACCCTATATCTCTTCCAAACAATTTGCCAAGTGTACAGACCAATGCACCGGATGTGAGGTGGGCATGATACACACACCAGTGGGATTGAAAGTGACCCTGAGGTGTAGAAAGCCTTCAGAGCATCTACGCCAGCAGGTCTCTCTTTGGGGCTGTAATGAAGATTTCTGGCGGACAAATGTCTACTTAATTCACAAATTTAAACTTACCTCAACCTAGAACTGGATTTCAATATGGTCCAGTTGAAATCACGCTGGAAACCATCGCTTCCTTGAGGGAGAGAGCCGTGTTCTAATAAGAGAATGCAACTTTCCAGTGCTGAACATTGTAAGCTATTTCACCATCCCACTTCTGACTTCCTGTGAGGATTCCATCAAAAATTTGCTATGCATTTCATTTTTTATTTGGGCTTCATGAGCATTAAAAGTGCATGAATGCTGAGGTTAGGATATGGAGCAGATTATCATTTCATAACTAACAAGCACTTCAAGAGTTTAGTATAATCCACATGGTACTTTAATCCCAAAGACAGTGAATTAAATTTTAATACCTTGAATTTCATGGCAATAGGAAAAACCCAACAATATAGCACGCATACTAAATGTAAGCTTTCTACCTTTTAATTTTAGTAAATTTGAAGCTTCCTGATTTTGCTGCTTGCAAATACTATTTTCCACACACAAAACTTCTTAGTATGACCATCATGCTGAGTAATCATTAAAAAGTTACACTCAATAGATAGTGCATAATAATAAAAATTATTCCAGCATCCGAGTGGATATTTAATAGTGACTTATAGAATGAATGATACTATAAGAGCTCCTGGTAAGACTACACATTTGAGAAAGGGCAGGAATGGGTTAAAATTGGTCATTTTTATTAAACACACTTACATACAAAATTGCTTTTCAAAAACTATATAATAAGATAAACATGATTAATAAACTACTGCTGGCTAGTAATTATTATTAACTAGCATAAATTAATATAAATGATCTAATTAATAAGACGATATACAGTAGCTACAATATTAATTTGTTTGCAGATACATATTATTTAAGGTTCCATGTGCATGTTGAGGTTAATTCTAGCCTACTGTATATGTAATTCATTTGTATATGTGCTATTAATTTTTCTTTCATTATTCTTATTGATATGTCCATATATGTACTGTATATATGGCTACAAATATCAATATACTTATATCTAGCCATGTATGTATCCATCAAAGCACTTGAAAAAGTCCTTTATACAGTAGCCAAAACAAATTTGATAAGTAAATTCTCTTATGGAAGAATATTTTGAATGTAAACTAGAGGCCAGAGCTTTCTACCATGCTCAAATGATAATCTTTGAGGTAGAATAAGACAATATACAGTTGATCAGTTGGGAGCACAAGAGTTAACTGGGAGCAAAGACCTGAAGTTCAATCAACAGTTCAGACACAAGGGCTTTGTATCATCTTTAAGTACTAATCAGAAGCTATCCCACTGACTTTTAATTCTCACTTCTCTAAGAGATGGGTTTTATGCAACGCCTTTCCTATGGCTGACCTTTTCCTTTTATCTGATGTTAAATACCATGCAGGGAATGCGTTGCCAGCGTAGCACAGGCTGACATAGATCAACAAATTCAGCATGACCATAAAAACTAGAGCCACTTCTGGGTTTCGCAGAGAACACAGAAGTCTTCTTAATGAGCTTCTTTTCCAGCATGCCTTATTTCTTAGTATATTCATGACCCATTTGCTAGTGCACCACTAGTAATCAATTCAGGGGGAGAACTGAACATTTTATTTTCACTCAAAGTTTTGTTTCAATGTTTTATTAGTAAAAAACAATCCTCCCCATTCATGTTTCATTCCTTTTTTTGGCCAGCTCAGCCTGCCCTGTAGGTGGGGCTGGCGCAGCATATGGTGCCAGGGATCAAACCGCGGTTCCCTGTGCCTGCCTAAGCTTGCCTAAGGAGGCACTGTAGACCACTGAGCTATCTCGCTGGCCCTCCATTCATGTTTCAGATCTTAGGACACGCTAATTTTTGAGGCCATCTCCAAGTGTTCTATAGAAGATACTATCTCACTGGGAAGGAAAAGATGACTGAATCATCCTAAGCTTTTTGTAATGTTTTAAAATTCCATGTTGCAGCTAAACACATAAAACAGATGAATGCAATAATGAATTTTGGTATGTTCAAGGTATGATATAATTATTACGATATACTACAGTTTAAAATCTTAATTTTTCACTGGAATATTAATTGGTAGACTATCATTTATTTTTTCTTTAATGATACAACATTAACGGGATTGTAAAGTCTAGAGATGTGAGCAAGCACACACACAGAGAGAGAGAGAGAGAGAGAGAGAGAGAGAGAGAGAGAGAGATGCTTTACTGTATCTTAGAAGGAGGGATAATATTAACGTCCTTGTTTAAATGTCATTTTTAATACATGTTACTCGTAAGTTTACCATTACAAAAGGAACAGCCTGCTATAAAAACATGTTAAGGAGTCCTTCATGCTCAGCATCTAAGAGAAGAAAACACAGAAACTCTGACCCATATGTAACCCACTCTGGTTCTCTTCATTTAGAGTGATTGAATCAATCACTTGATTGAATTAACCCATCAGTCACTTAGGTCTAAAACACAGCTGAAGACTATGGTTATGTTGCTTAATATAACAATGCTTGCAAATACTAAAAAAGTAGTGTTGAAGAGGGGGATTGTATTTTTATTTTGTTTTATTTTTTGATTTGGAGCCATGAATAGTCAAAGTTCCCCACTATGACATACTGATTTCTTTGCAATTCCTTTCTTCCTCAAAACTAGCTGCACGCTGAGGCCACCTGAAAAATTTTACAGCTGGTGTCTGAATTTTGTCCCAAGAAATTCTGATGTAACCTGTATGAAAGCAGGGGAAATGGTTCTTAGAATATTTCTCTAGGTGATTACAGTGTGCAGCAGTGTCGGCACCTACTGCTCTAGAAAACCTGGTGTTCACATTAGGACCCCTGGACTGACTGCTACCCAACTTTTTCAACCATGCCATTTTTTAAAGACATTATCTCTCTTCCTGTTTCCCTTCTTCCTTATATAGACATTTCTGTCAAGATATTAACGTCACTTAGCAAAGCAACCAATTACTGAAGCTGTGAGGTAGCTGAATGTGACCTTAAAATGTACAAAGCCTGGGTTCAATCACACACACACACACACACACACACACACACACCACACACACACACACACACACATACGCAATTGCTCTTATATTTTATTCTATGGTTTTTACAAACATGTATCCTTTCATACATTTGCAGCCAAGGACAGTCACGTTAGTAGTGTTTATTTTTGTTAAAAGAAACCCATAGAATTGAAGGTTAAGTCACCTTCTGATTGCACAAACTAAACAAGAGAGTGTTACATACTTCAGCTTTACAAAGCATTTTTTTTTTGTTTTTAAAAGATCCATACTATTGATCGAGTCAATGTTGCAACACATATGTAATAAGGAAACTAAAACATTTAATTTACATATCTACAAAATGTATTTTCATATTTCTAGATGAACCACAAATCATACAGGAAAATATTTAGGTACAAGAGAAAGCTTCAAAACATAAAAAATTAACATTTTTGAAAAAATCACAGGTGAAAGCTCATTAAATAATAACATTGACAAATAAATAGTTACTCAGCTTTACTTATTAGCTGCTGCTGTGCCTTTCTGGCATTCCATTCCAAGCAAGGGTCAGCATGCAGGGTATAATTTCAAACTATGAGACTGTACAAAGCCACAGGGCTTATTTTTGAAGTGAAATGTCACAGGGATTTTCTTCCTCTTTCAAAGATCATTCATGGCTGCTAAACTATTCCCGTGGAAGTTACTGGAAAAGCACCTTTCTGAAACGTGACTGTGAAGATTCATAGCGACAATTTTTTTCAACTTTTCTGTTTTGAAGGGACATTGTCTGGAAAGGACAGGTATAGGCTAAGAAACAGAGGGGCCCTTTTCTGTTTTAAAATGTCATGACTGAACGAGGCTTATTGTATCAATAGTCTTTTAAGAATGATGGGGATTAGAACTACAGGATGTATGGAATTTAAATGCAAATTGCACGCATGAACATACACACATCTTGAAAAACTTGAAGAGGAAAAGCTATTCCCAGAGAAGGTCCTGAATCTTAGGACAGCTTGCTGGGTTTGATCAAAGCAGAGAGCATTATACTTTCAAGTGAGAAAATAGCAATGGCAGGCTTGAGTCTTCCAAGCAATCAAATCTGTAAAGCAGATGGTTAGAGTCTGTCCGGCCCGAGAGTCTGAGCTCTAACTCGTGCTGTGCTTGCTGGATTTGCTGACCCTCTTCCTCTCTCTGTGATGTTGGGCTGGCTTGGCAGGCGACACGTTTTCAAAGTTGTGGCTGGACTCGTTGTGCTGGCGGGTATACCTCTTGCACTTGCAGGCGGTGACCACCGTGATTTTGTAGGTGCGCGTGCTGCCGTCTTGGCACTGCAGCTGGATTCGCTGGGTGCGCGTCTTATCGTTGACACACCTCCACTCCTGCGAGCTCCGCCTGCTCCAGTACTTGGTTCCGTAGCCTCCTCCAATCCAGTTAGGGAGCACCGGCAGGGGCAAGCACTCCCCAGCACACACCAGCTCCTTCAGAGGACTGATGCTGGTGCACTGGCCATCGGAGATGTATTTAGTGGACCGCAACTCCCGGCAACCCACTTGAACGCGACCTGCAGGAAACAGAAAAGAATATACATCACAGACAAAAAGCAAAGGAAGCCTTCCTTAAAAAAGAAAAACAAAACAAACAAACAAACAAGCCCCAATAAATTGCAATGACAAAATAATATCCCAAAGGTAGTAAATTGCCAAAAAAAAAAGTAAATACTTGCATTCAAGAAGGACATCAGTTACATCATTTTAAATAAAGGCCATAATTTTTTTTTTGAAAAAGAAATAAGCCTAAGCCGGACCTCTTTTCATGTATAATATTAGCTAATTGCTTATTACAGCATGAGGAAAATCTTATTTTCTTATTGTAATCCCCCAATAAAACTTGAGCAGCTCTTCCACTTTTGTGTATTCATTCTGTAATGAGTTAAAAAGAACACACTTTATTCTTCTCTTTCTCATGGGTCCTATTGGTTAATGTCTACAAGTGCTTTTAATTAGGCTTTTTGAAAAAAAAAATCTGTTGAAAAAGACGTGGAAAGCACTTAAATAGTGTGTACAATGCATGTGCACTCTGTGTATTTATTTCAGTTGAGGAGCTTCTCTGCAGAGTCGTACGCAGACGCGAGTACAGTCCTTGACATTCTGCATATCAGACTTAGCAGGCACATTTTACATAGAAGCTCCCAAGCTATATTTTTAAAACACAAATAGTAAAGTGTTTGAAATGCAAAACACCACTGCAACTCAAAATTTGAAGAATATAAAAGCCCCTAAATCAAGAACGTATGGTTGCCATAACAACTTGGCTACATTTCCAGGAATTTTATGGCAGAAAAATACCTAACATGTCTGATTTACAACTGCAAAAGGAGCTATGGTACTCATTTCCTGAATGTTGGTCATGGCAAACTTTTTGTTTCACTTATTTGGATTTGATATGTATGTTCTCTAATTAACTGTTTCTTGTTGCATGCCTTGTATAATTACAGTAAAAATTAATCTTCAAATATTTGAACTTTGCCTTCACAGAACTTTGCTATCAAAACTTTAGCACAACAACCTTGCCTATAGCAGGCTCCACGACAAAATTGAGTCTTGTTATCCAGGAAAAACAAAAGAACATCTTAGAGCCCAGAACTGATGGAATTTTAAAAGTAAAAATTAGAATTAGTTCTACTTCATCCCCATACCCTGGTACTTTTGAGATAAGAGATACAGCTAAAGGGGGATGGGGCGGGGGTGGGGGAGAGTATGCACGTGTGCACATCTGTGCATACAGGTCTTGAGTTGTAAGCACTTGCCACAGCAAGGCGAATGACTGCAGCGCCCTTGCGCTGGTGTGGCCGTCCCTGATTCCGGCTCTCCTCCCTACAGCTACCTTGGGAATGCACCTGAACGCAGCCAGAGATGCTTTTGACTTGTCTAGCTTTCTGTTCCTGTGTGTACAGACTTTAGCATTTTTGCAGGGACAGTTCACTAACTATGAATACCCACTGCATCGCTCAGTAATCTAATAATAATCACAAATTTCCCACGTGTACAAAAGCAGCAGTAACCTTCAGCAAAATTAAAGAGCCTTAGTTTTTTTAGGAAGACATGTTTTTCTGGCTTTTTAAAGGTCAAAACTACTTTCATAGTTGAATGGAGTATAAAGATTTGTATAGGATTTCCTGTTCTCTCTCTCTCTCTCTCTCTCTCTCTCTCTCTCTCTCTCTCTCTCTCTCTCTTCTCTCCTCTCTGTCTCTCCCTCTCTCTCTCTCCCCCATCTGTCTGATTATTAACATGTGAACTCTTCTAAAAGAAAAGAATGAAACAAAAATTAGGAGGAAAAATTCTGAATTCTCCTAGCTAGTGAACAATTAGTGTGTAAATTAAGTAAACCAAAAATGATAAAGGAATGCTTCCTATGCAGAGCAGTAGTGTAGTATAATTTTAAATACTCAGTCTTTTGCAGAAATATAGTTACCCAAAATTTGATATGATTTATGAGAACTTGCTTTGGAAAAAAAATATGGCTATCCAGCAGTTTAGCATTATTCCTTTTCCCCGGGGCATGAGCAAACTTTATTTCACTAGACAGATCTTAGAGATCTACGTGAACATGATTTTCTCTTGCGACTTCCTCTAGGCACCCTTCCTATAGTTCATTACCTTTATACACTGGAGCACACACGTCCTGAGGTACCCTGACAAAACAGGCCGAAGTTCAAACTATGCAGAACACCACCTTTTCAAATTCTTAATTTGCCCTGAGTTAAAAAGGCAACAGTTTGATTCCTGGATTGTGAATGTTTGGCAAAACTTAAGTCTGTACTTGTCCTGCGCGAGCCACTCTGTCCTTTACCTGGAGAAGAATGCCACCCTCCACACGCAGCAACTGCACCCAGGTTGTTTTGCAAAGATATTTGACTCGGATTAGTTGACAGAAAGAGCCTGACAGGAATGTGAGTTCATGCTGCCAAATAAGAAGAAAGAAAATCTGCACAAGTAAAACACACTTACTGTTCCGATCCAGTCCAGTGTTACTGAAATGCCTGCCTCCATTTCGGGCTTGATTCAGCGTGCTGTTGCTGCTGGGGTGTGCCGGAACAGGTTTAACCACATGTGAATAAAGGATTTCTGTAGCATCATTTTTAAAAGCCAAACAGCTTTTCATCAGGATGCATGCGAGAGGAATGAGATAGAAATGAATGGCAGGAGGAAGCATGGTGCGTGGAGGATCTGCTGGGCTGAAGAGCTGCTTAATTCCTTTCCCTCTGCTTCTGCACTGTAACTGTGAAATTCCTCCTCAAGGTCCCCTTTATATATCCACAGAGGTTTGGCGTTCATTCAGGTGTAAAGTTGTGTAGAGCTCCAGAGTGAAAACACAGAGAAGGGGTGGGATCCCTACATGACCCTGCAAAAGAATTTTACCAATGGAAAAGAAGGCTGCAAGAGAGGAGGAGCTTGGTATACAAATTGCCTGAAATTTCAGAGTTGGACTTCATTTGTCTGTGAACAGAAGCAGACAAGCACTTTCTACAGGAACGACAGACCCTGCTCTGCCCGAACCTAGTTTACTGTCTAAAGGAAAATACCTTGCTATTTATTTACAAAGGCTGGCTTTCTCACATTTGTTCTATGCTCCCCCAGATGTCAGAGCCTTGGGGGTGGGGAGAGGGTTCTTCCCAGAGCACAGGCAGGATTCACGTGAGTTTCTGTAGTTAACCGCGTCTTGGCTCTCAAGAAGCCAGTGTTATTTCTTAGAGTAGAACTCACAGAGCTAAAAGCCGCCCTCTGGACACACTTAAGGAACGCCGCTTTGATCTGTTTGAAATGCTATGCTGCCAGGTAAATTATTGCCAGGGAGTGTGTGTGAAAAGGAATAAGCAGAGTTCTATGTGCCTTAGAGTAACTAATACGAATTCTCATCTTTAGAATACACCCTGAGCATTAGCATTCACAGCTTCGCGTTGCATAAGGAAAGCTATCTCGAGCAGATTATTGTTCAGCAATTTAAATTTTTTTTCTAGAGTTCTCATTTGTTGAAGAACATGATCTCTATTTATTATGCACTTGGTTCATTACTTCACTTGACTCTGCTGCCCGAGTAAGAAATGTTACGTTATCCATACTTGAAATAGATGCTGCATTTATTAGTATTAGGGCACTGATTTTTGTCCCTTACATAAAAAGTTTAAGAAGGTTTATCTGGTTTACGGGACATTTTGATTAGGATGTTGTATGCTGTGAATCAATTTTTCAAATAGAAATTCATTTTTGTCATTAGGGCGACAGCTAAACTTGCCAGGGAGCATGAATTTTTTTTTTTAACTGGGGATTGAACTCAGCCCCTTGTGCTTGCCAGGCAAGCGCTGATTCTACTGAGCCATCTGCCTGGCACCAGCATGAATATTTTGTACCTCTCTTCTTCATAAGCTATTATCCACAGTCACTGCTAGTCACCCTCCCAACCTTCTTCTCCTCATTTCTTCCATCCTCCTTTCCCTCTCCCCTTCCTTTCCCTTCCCTTCACCTTTTTCCCCCACAGTCACACCACTACTACTTTGGAAAAAGCGATTATTTATCACAGAGAGCACTCTATACTTACATCCCTAGGCTCTGCCTGCCCTTGGAGGCAGCACATACCTCCCCCAATCTAGTTGTAACAAAAATTATTCCCAGCATTGTCAAATGCCCCCTAGTGGGTAAAATCATCTCAGTTTGAAGACCAATTGTTCACCCATCTAGCTCACCATAAAAAAACAAGTAAAAATAAGAAAAGAAAACGAATATTTAACAATAATAAAGAAATGTTTTTCTTTTTTTTCAGGAGAAGAACGATACTGTTTTGCTTCACAACAATGAGTACTCTTTTGGAGATATGTATTATAGATAGATAGATAGATAGATAGATAGATAGATAGATAGATAGATGATAGGGCCTGGGGAGATAGCTCAGTAGAATAAGTGCTTGCCTGGCAAGCTCAGGGTCCTGAGTTCAATCCCCAGTACCACAAATATATATGAAATTATATGGTCTCTTAATGAGCTTCAAAATAATACAGAAAAAAGGAATGCAGAAGATACAGAAGGGATATCATTAAGCATGTGAGTGTTGAAAAGCTGGTCATGGGTCGGTTGTGTATTCTATCCTGCTTACTCTTGTGTATGTCATAAATTTTACACAACAACCTAATGTACACTTATCTCCTAATAACCATCAGAACTCTATGCTAATGTTGCATGCTGTCATTTACTCTAACATCCTTCCTGAAAAATAATGTATCCGTTTATTTTGTGTAAATGGAGACTACACACCAAGCATCCTTCTGAGATACTACAAAGAACTCCCTGTCCTAATTGTCTGGGGCCTGGACACTTGTTACACAAAGTATGCTAATCTCATGCATTCACCTGTAAACGCTTACAGGAAGAGAGTCAAAATAATCTAAACTCTCTTCTTCTGCCTTTTCTGTTTTGTGTCAGGAGCAGAAGATACTTTAATTTTTAATATCGGGTTGGGCTCACACTGACTGTGTGTACCCGCTACTCGGTAGGCTCAGCCACTGGAAATCCCATCTGGAAGAAGCAAAATTAGCTGATGGACATGAACAGGAGAAGTGCAGAGTTACTTGGCGCAGTGTATCTTGTGGGACCAAATTTAGAAAACTACTGTGATGGAATAGAAATAACCATTGTTTAGTGTTTATCAGTTATTTGGACTTTTACTTCAATATGGATAATCACAAAAATAATACTCCACTAAGATTGTGAGTATGTATAATATTATAACTGATTCTTTTCATCTTCACAATTGGTAAGTGTATATTTTTCCCTTTGCTTAGAATATCCCCTCCTCACTGGCCAGGTATAGTAGCACGCATCTGTAATCCCAGCACTCAGAAGGCTGAGGCAGGAGGATCAATGTGAATCTGAGCCCCACCTGGGCTACAAAGCAAGTTCAAAGCCAGCCTGAACTGCAAAGAAAGACCCTGTCTCCAAAAGACAAAAAAAAAAAAAAAAAAAAAGAAAAAAATCTTACCCTACTCTCCCCTTTCACAACTAACATCTATTTCTTTCTCCAAGTCTAGTTTACATGAAACCTAGTAAATGCCTTGTGAAAAATTTTTAGTTTATAAATATCACTGAAAAAGTGGATGAATTAAGTATTTAAGAAATGTAAGGAAACTCTTTTAACATATAAAAAGATTGGTCCATATTTGTGGTAGGCTATAGGTTACCCAGTTTTCTCTTCTTTGTAGTATTACAACCTTGTAACGATTCCTTTTCTGAAGGCAGGATGAATTAATAACAAATTTCCAATGAGTGTTACCTACCAACATGATGGACATAAGTTCTAAGATTAGAGTCCTGAAAGCCCGTGACTCCTTTGTTCCCCTTGCTTGCCTTGATGGCAACCAGCTACCATGCTGCAAGAGCCCCTGTGAAGATGCCCCTGTGGCCAGGAGCTGTGTCGGAGCCAACAAGGAACGAGGGCCTCAGGGGAATGACGCTGAAAAAGTGGATGATATTCCAGCAAGAAATACCTGGTAACTTGGAAGTGAACCTCTCAGTTACTCCTTCAGATGAGGCAGCAGTCCTGACTTATACCCTGAACGCTGCCCTATGAAAGATGTTGAGCCAGAGCCACCCACAGGAAATAAGAGCTAATGGTTTTGGCAGATAATTTGTGATACAATCAGAGATAACCAACACAATATTATTTTACGAAGATGTTGTCATTAAGCCACTCTATGAATCATGCCAGGTCCTTGAGAGCGCCCCACGTACAACTATTAAATATGGCGACAGTGCTGCCCTGCTCTGGACCCTCTTTCTTCAGTCCACCACTGAGTCAGCCATGCAGCACCCTCTTAACAATCACATAATGGGATCCAAATTACTGCTTGGCCTGATAGGCAGAAGCTTGGAATACTTCTTTTATGTTTTAAATAATAGGCCTATCATATGACCCCTGGAACTGAAATCAGAAAAACTGAACTGAAATATTTTTGAATCTTTTTTTTTTTTTTTTT
>NW_004524591.1:6005873-6019285 GCF_000260255.1 Octodon degus
CTTGCCTAAGCAGGCGCTTAGTCGGTTGAGCACCTTGCCTGCCCGAGGAAAAGTCTTTATTGGATGAAAGATGACCGGCATCTGGCACTTGATGGTTTTAGCTATTTTAAGACAGTTTGGGTTAACAAAATAGAATTTATAAAGTGGAAAAGTGAATAACAGGTGTTTAGAAAGAAGCCCAACAAACTACTCTAGTGTCTTTACCCATAAAAATCCTCGATGAGAAAATGGACTAACCACTCTCACAAACTTTGTAGCAGCCTGCACTGAGCACGGGATCTCCCAAGGTGACATGGTCTAGGACTGCAAGGCTATGTGACACATGGAGCCTGCCCTATCTTCCTTTCCCTAGATGCTCCTATTTCAAATATCCCTAAAGGAAACCCCCCTCACCTAATTTCCCCATACAATTTTCTTTCTTCCTCCATATTTACCTATATAGGGTTTTTTCTTAGCCTCCTTAGGTTCTTCTCAGCTTAATTTGGTAGAATAAATGTTTCTTTTATCGTAAAGGATCTCAATATGGACAACATTAATTTAGATAACTTTGCTTACAATGATCAGTATAATCTGATGCAAAGACGAAGAGACCACTCTAAACCCAAGGGGTAGGTTGCTAGACAGCATTACTCAGTCTCTGCAGCATTGCCCAGTGGGGGGAAAATCTCCATAGATGGGGGGCCCTGTGCATTGTAGGGTGTTCAGGAGCATCTTTGATATCCACCGGATGCTATTAACCTGCCCCCCACTCAGAGAACCTCATGTATAAACTCTAGGAAGCAGGTTAACACAACAGGGCTAGGGCTTTCATTTTCTTTTTCAAACTAGAGACAATGGTTAAGTTGTTCTTTTTATTGCCCTTTGTACCTTGTGCAATAGCAACTGAAGTCCTCAACTTTTACCTTTGGTCCGTGTATTCCCGAAACTAAATATGACGGAGGCTGGCAGCATGCTTACAGATCCTGCTCCCAGTGCTCGGAGATGGGAATTGAATGAGTTTTTTTGTTGTTTTGTTTTCCTGATAGTTATTCTAAAATAGTATTTCATTTGGGAGCTTGTTAGAAAGGCAAACTCTGAGCCAAGCATGGTGGTGCCTGCTTGTAACCCCAGCACTCCGGGATGCAGAAGCAGGAGGATCACAGCTTATCAAGATCTTGTCTCTAAATAGGAAGGAAGGGAGGGGAGGGAGGGAGGGAGGGAGGGAGAGAGAGAGAGAGAGAGAGAGAGAGAGAGAGAGAGAATTGCAAACCTGGGGAGAACCTCAGACCAGAGTCAAAACACATTGGGGTGGAGCCCAAAAGCTTATGTTTTAATAAACTTCCCACATGATTCTTACTATGCATGGTAAAGTGGTAGACCACTGTCACAGGATATGCACACATCTGCACAACTGTCACACACACACACACACACACACACACACACACACACAGAGCCCATGAGCATTGCCTCACCTGGCTAACTGGACCTCTGCTCTAGACTCTTCCAGTTCTCACAGGCAGATGGAAGCCCTGCCCTGCAGCTCAGCGCACTTGGCCAATACCCCATCCCATTTCCTTATGCTATATTTATCTCCCTCGGGACTTGACAGTGTGGTTCTAAGTTACACAGTAATGTGCTGTTCCCCAGAAATGGGCACTTAGAACCACAAGGATTACTACCTGCCACGGTATCATCCCTCCCTAGAAATTTTGGCAGGCATATCTGCTTTGCTCAGAAATCAGCATTGACCCAGGTTTAAGCCAAATACTTTGATCACTGTGATTTTGATTTTTGTCCACTGCCTTAGGGGCATGCCACCGCCAAATCAGGTTCCTGGCGCTGGCAACGTGCGCTGAGGAGTATTACATTCGAGTACCAGCAGGCTTCGTGGCAAAGCCTGCTAGGATTTCACACCACCAGTACAGGCTTGAGCTTGGAGGCTGCACAGCTTGCAGTTCCCTGGTATGTCAGAAAACTGGAGGATGAAAAGATTTTAGTGGAGGATTGGCCAACAATGTCACAGATTTTACTGGGAAACAAAGTTGTTTCAGAATTTCTGATTTTAATTCTGATATTTCTTAATGATATTATTTTCCTCCATGCTTTATAAAGGTGGAATTTGTGGAGGGATGAGGGGGTTGCCACAGCGACCAGGACAGCCAGGGTGAAGGGGATTGATATGTAGATGACAAATTTGACTACGTGGATTGGAAATGTGGATTGGAGCAGATCATTCACTATCCTGCTCTGTTTTGACATTATCTACAGAAAGTAAAGCCATTGAAAGGTATGTAAGAGAATATTTCTATGTTTATTTTTGCAAAGGAAAAACATCATGTAACTTCCATCCATGTCAAATGATAGAAATTCGCCAGTTTCTAGAAGTTCCCCCTTTATCCTTTATCCTAGTAACTACTTCTTTCCTTCTTCATCTAGGCTATTCTCCTGATTTCCACCATTGGTTATAAGTTTTGCCTATTTTAAAACTTGATGCTAAAAGTGCCTTTCTTCTTTGTTGGGTACTATGTCTTTATATGAAGATCCTACAGTTTATTTACTCAGCCTATTAATTTAGGTGGTCTAGGTGGTCTCTAGGTTTGGGTGATTACAAATAATGCTGGAGATATGCATATTCCTGTACTTGTCTTTTGGAGGAATATAAGATATAGATACTACCAAAGGGGTCTCTAAAATATTTTATTAGCTGAAATTTTCATTAGGCCTGATGGATTTGAAACAAGGATAAGATACTTTGGTGAGTCCAGCTGCAGTGTATACAATGGTATAGATGTAGCCATCCTAGGACACAGGAAAGGGGTCCCTCCTGCAAGAACCCAGGTGGAAAAGAATAAGATCCTGCGTTGAAAGGAGAGAGGAAAGGTGAGGATGGGTATGAATGGTACTGCGGAGCTGAGCTGCCAGGTGATCAGGAAGACAGAAGTGAAAATAGAGTTTCAAATCTGGTGTTCAAGGGACTAAGGCAGCAAAGAGTCAGGGTTGGAAAAGACAGTAAGAAGTGTAGGAAAGTCAGGATGGGGTTTGGATGCTGACAGATATGCAAGAGTCACTAAGAGACACTTGGACCCAGAACTCAAGGAACCTTTCAGGCATTAAGAGCACGTCAGTGTAGTTCCCTACGTGTTAGTATGATCAACCTTGGTTCAGAAAACTGTTATCAAACACCAACCACTTCCAAATTCCTTTACACATTGATGTCTATGCATCACTGACACAGGCCCCTCGATTTTTAAATTAACTCAGTGAATTTAGTAATTTTGTTGCATAGACTTGTGCAGCCTTATGGCTTGTGCTTTGTATGAGCCCTTAAATAACTATCTCTCAGCTCTTTTTTTTACCAATTATATAGTTACAGGCTTAAGTTTTCATAACCATTTGCTGGAAATGGTGCCATTCCTTTTAACTCTTCTCTTTTCACTCAGTCTTGCCACCTGAAGCCAAGTCTCCATCATAGCCAGAGTGAGCTTTTGAAAGCACAGACCAGGATGGCTCGTTTAAAAATCACAGCTCCCTTCACTTGCATAAAAAAAAAAAACAACAACAACAAAAAACACCATCATGAGGCTGCCCCCTATGTTTCTCGCTGCTCTCGTATTGAACACTTCGGTTGTAGATTCTCACCCTTGCTGTTGCATCGAGTGCTTCCTGCCTTGGCCCACTTTGTTCCTCCAGACTAGACTTCATCTCTTTCCCATGACTGAGTTTTGAGTGCAGGCTTTCTTGAATGCATAGGTTTAATTAATCAAACAGTGGAAAAGAAACATAAAGGAAGTTGGGGCAAAAGCAAGCTTTCACTCTATCGGTTATGGGCCTCAGATAATTCCATTATATAACTTTAAAATAATAAATGGATATTTATTTTCATCTTAATAAAACAGTATGATTATGTTGCCAGCCTTAAACATAGCAAACATATTTAGGATAGGATAAGTAAAATAATTTAAAATATAATAAATATATGTACTAAAATATGAGAGGAGAGGATGCAGTTATTTAGCATGTTGACTTACGAACCTTGAACAGGAGCACTTCCTTCAATGTTCATATCTGCACACGTGTTTTTGCTATTGCCAGGGCAGTAACAAGAAAGATAGCTTCATGAATTAATGTCACTTAAACTTATTTAAAAATACATTGAATAAATAAATAAATGTTTGGAGTATGAAAGATTCACATAGATTTTTATCTTCTATAAAACCGGTGCTACAAAAACTGAAAATATATATGCTGTAAAATATAGGTAGTTCATTGGGTTGAAAGATAAATTTATCTTTTCCCAACCTTCCTACATTCATTCCTCAGAAATAATCAGAGTTAAGAGTTTATTATGCTGCTTTCTGTATACATTTTCTATATTCAAAACGTGTATAAGTATATATGTGTATACACATGCATATATATATATTTAAATTTCTGTACAGATTAGATTATGTTATACATATGATTTCTGAAATTATATTTTGCACTTGATTTACATCTTGGTCATTTTCTCATGCACAGATCTACCTTGCTTTCTTTAATCGATGCATTTTATGAATATGCCATAATTCAAATTTCTAGAAAAGTTGAGCTCCTATCAGGAAAGCCAAAACATGAGAAGCTTCTCCAGGAGACCTAGCTGTGTGCCCTCTTCCCCTCAGGGGCCAGGAAGCGATGCTCAAAGTGAGGACCTGAGCTCCCCCAAAGGGAACTGCAGCCATCTCAATGATAGGAAGGTTCCGAGCTCCATCAATGATGAGAACAGTCAAGTTCATCAGGAAAGCCAGCATGACCAGCTCCTCAGGAACCCTAGCAGCTCTCCGCAGCTCCCTACAGCCTCCAACAGCTCCCAGAAGTTTCTAAACTTCTTCTTCTGCAATTCTGCCTCTTATGCTGCTGGCAACAAGCCTCAGGTGGGCCTGCCACACTAGCCACCATACTGGTTCAGTTCAGTTGTGTGCTACATGTTGACTACCAGGTGTCAATCCACCACAGTTGGGGAAGAGGAGACCTAGGAGTGGAAGAATGGGGTAAAGATGAAGCACTTTTAGGAAGACCAGAGGTCAAACCCCTTCCTTCTACAGAGCCAAGGCTTCAGAAAGGGATTAAAACCACACTGATCAGAGATTGCAAGGACTCAGGAGAACATATACTTCCAGAGCTTCTGAACATAATGACCCTGGGAAGCCTGTCCTTCTAGAGTTTAGCAGTACCAGAGGGAGAACACTTGCTAATGAGGGTGTCTGGATGACCTCCTCGTGTTCCTTTCTGCATTTATTTAAAACTGAGACTGTAGAAACTATTTAAAAACGTGTGTCAAAAAATGTAAATAGTTCCTTAGGTAGAATTCACCCTAGTAGGGTCAGCCAGACAAATCAGTGGACTAAAGCATCCGCTTAGGCAGAGAACAGCAGCCAGAATTCCACTCCTGACTTGCCGTGCCAGCTGGATACCAGGGCGCACTGAGATGGTAATTGAGGCAGGTCATGGTGGCACGCGCCTGCAATCCCAGCCCTTGGGAGGCTGAAAGCAGGAGAATCACTTTGAGTCCAATCAACATAGTCACTCTGTAGACCCTGTACACTCTATAGATCCTGTACCATATTTAAAAAAGATTCACCCTATCTTCATACACATTCATACTTTTCACGTCAAGTACCAAGAGATTCTATATAGCTTGATATTCTTATAATCAATTTGTAAATTGAAAGCATTTTTACATGGATTAAAGAAAAACACCCATTGTAAACTGTGTTCTTTTACATTCACATTGTTTCCTGTAGAAGTATGTGATAGGCATTCTTTCATGTAAAAAATAGCCAGCCATGGTGGTACATGACTTTAACCCAGCACTCTGGGAGGCCAGGGCAGGAGGATCAAAAGTTTAGCCCAGCCTTGACAATCTAGCAACTTAATGAGAGACCCTGTCTCAAAATAAAAAATAAACCAGGAGATTTAACTCAGTGAGATGGTCTTGGGTTAGCAATAATAATATTAATAGGAATATAATAACAATTCCAATAGAGATAAACTATACTTTCATTACATTCTCAAGTGTTTAAGAACCTACTATATAACTGACTCATGTCATCACGGAGCACAGTATGAAACACATATGAAGAGATAAGACTTAAAAGTTTATTTTGAAGAGAAAGATTATTTTTATAGAAATGCAGTGCCTACATTGTGACCATGGCTTTTTTTCTGTGCCATTGCTTTTACCTTCAGTTGCTGCTTCTGCAAACTCTCTTGAAGGCTTTTAACTTTGTTTACAGTTGGCAGAAGATTAAGTCAATTAAAAATCCCATGGAAAGAGTTTAACCATTATTCTCTGATTAAGGGGCATTGATTAAAATTGCTTTCAACAAGAAAAGACAAAGAGGATCCTGCAAATGTCTTATGGTTTAGAATTTTTTATGTCAACTAACAGTTTATATTGTCTTCAGGCTTAATTCTCCAGCATGTTTGTGATGCAGTTGTGGCTGTTGACTGCCAGCTTTGGGGGAGGCCAGGCCTCCCTGATAGGCAGCCAAGCAGGATCTTGAAACGCGCTGGAGCAAGTCCCCCCGTGCCAGGACCCTGCGAGCTGTTCAGTGGCCATCTAAACATCCTACTCACTGTGTTGCCCTACTTGGTAGTCCCAGGAATCTGGCTGGCTCCAGAAACTGAGCAAAACAACGTGCAACTGCGCACAGCCACACCCTAGGGTGACGCTGTCTCCAAATACCTTACAGGTCCAAGGCTGAAGCACTTGAAAGGCTTGCAACCCTGCAGATCAAATCTTTATAAGATTGAGCCTTTAAAGACAACCCTTAAGCACATAAATGTTGTCATTTATAGCATGGTTTCTGCTCTATTTTGCCTTTCCAATTATAAAGGTGGCTAATGCACATGATAATTACAGTTCCTTAAAATTTATTCACTCTTGAGAAGATCAGCTCAGAAATATTGGCACCATTTCAGGGTTCCTTAACAACTACTTGCCAAAGCTTTCTTTGATCTGGTAGAATCATTGTATGATGCAAAATAAGGCCTACAGCCTTTTAAGAACTCACATCTTAAATCCTCATATGCGTCGTCTCACCTCCCCGATCTAACAACTGAGTTTTTCTTATCAGTGACAAAAGAATTAAGCTTTTCCCCTGTGGGATTCATAATATGCTTTTTTTTTTTGGGGGGGGGGGTCCCTTCACTTATTTATCATTTAACTAAAACACGCATGGAGAGCTTGTTGCATCCCAGAGACTGCAACTTGCCCTGAAGTTATAGAACATCCAAGCTACTTCCCCTAAATTGACAGCACAAAGAGGAGACAGTGAAACAGGTAATTAAAATGCAGGGGTTTAAGTAAGGGCAGGGAAAGGAAAATAGAAGTAGAACTCAAAACTCTAGCCAAAAACATTCCCAGGGAAAGTGAATGTTGAACACAGCATTAAATAGAACAGGCAGACGATAGCAGTGCATGAGCTGGGCATTTGACACTAAAGAAATGCTATGTGTTCCCGGATCTGGTGGTGACAGGAAGTACAGCAGATTTTAGAAACTAGAGAGGTCTTGCTTGCCTTGAAATGCATCGCATGGAACAGCGGGAAGGGAGAGGGAGAAATAACCACACCAAGATTTTGAGTGACTGGTATTTGTCCTCTGAAGAAGTTTAAATTTTATTCAAAAGTTGACGGGACCACTAGAAGAATTTTGAGCCAAGAAGTGACATGATGAACGCGAGATCTTGGGTGGACGAGACTGAGGGATCGTAGAGGAAAATTAAATTCCAAATATTAGTGTAACATGATTACATCCGTGAAAGTGTGGAAGAAGGCTGAAGTATACCTGAGCATGAAAATAGAATTGGGAAGAAAGGATCTGAGCCTAGAAAGGACAAATTAGGTAGGGAGAGAGAGAGAGAGAGAGAGAGAGAGAGAGAGAGAGAGAGAGAGAGAGAGAGAGACTGAAGGACAGCAGAAGATATAGACAAGAGAAGATGTGGACGCGATGGGCAGCAACATCTATTCTAACCCGAGCTATTTCCAAAACGAGGAAGAACATTCCTCAGATCATCATATCTTCCATCCTTATAAAGTGAATATCATTTTCAACTTATTTGGTCAAACGCTTCTTTTTGGTTTTGTGTTTGTGTTGTATGTGTTTCAAATCTACCAGCAAATATCCCTGTGTTTCTCTCAAATTATACCTAGGGTCCCCTTTCTACCCTTTCCACTCAAATCCTGGCCCAAGACACCCTTATCTTCTTACCTGGGCAAGTGTGAACTCATCTCCCATCCCCTTCCTCCCATGGATGTCCCTCCTCCCTTACAACCCACAGTTAGCTTCCACGGCCCGACAATGCTCTTGAGAATGAGCAGGCTGATCTCTCGCTATTTCTTGTCCTGTCTCCTCCTACTGTTCCCTCTTCTCATGCTTTATATTTCAAATGTATCCCTGTTCCAGATTCTTGGCACCAGTCACGTCCCTGTTCCTGAAATACTTCTTCCTCAGATCTCTGTTGCCTAGATGTCACAGCAGCAGAAATGTTTTCACCAGACATCTTCAGTTGTACTTGGTTAAGTCCAAGCGAGTAAGCCCCATAGACAAGGGATTTCTCATTTTGTTCAATGTTAGGATATATCCTGTACTAAAATATGTCTGGGAAAAAGTTGGTGTCTTGTATTTATTTCTTTATTTTTATTTTATTTTATTTATTTATTTTTTGGGCGAAACCAGGTATTGAACTCAGGCCCTTGCACTTGCCAGGAACTCGCTTATTCTACTGAGCCATCTCCCCGACCCCGTGTCTTGTATTTATTGACTAACAAAATAAATGAATAATTATTTCCTGTATAGCTCTCCTTTTAAACTTGAAGTGCAACAAAGTAAACATTATTATTTCAAAAAATGCTATGGCAGAGAACTCAGTCCCTTAGCCAGTTGGTTATTTAATAACATGAACAAAAAAAAAAAAAAAAAAAAAAAAAAAAAAAAAAAAAAAATCACCCAAATCCTAGGCAGTTGAACATGCTTAATATGGAAATGCAAATGACCATTATTCAACAGTACTTTAAAGCCCAAAGCTAGTGAACTAAATGAGAACTTTTAGGATCTGTCAGGATTTGCAAATGATATGTGAGAAGGCCAAAGGTCTCTTTTACCCACGGCAACTTTTCAAAGCAAATAACAGATTTGTGAGGGGACAGTCCTGAAATCTTTAGGGATAAATTAAAAGTTTATCCTTACATGAGATAACTAGTGCCATCATGTGATAGATGTGACATTGATACTTTGTTGATTTGGCATTGAACGGATAGATTAAATATGAAGTATTTAATTGAAACAACTGGCAATATTCAATTTCTACTCAATTTTTTAAAAGTTATTCCATTTAATTTTATTTTTGAATTAAGTTTTATAGTTTTTATGCACATTTCTAAAGCTTAATCACAGGTCCATTTTGGGCTATTGCTAAAATGAGGATTTCTTATATTATGCTATAGGTTTATTGAAAATCGTTTGAAGTTGACAATTGATTTTGCAATCGACTATTGTAATAACCCTTTTTCAGTTATCTCAGTATTTCTTGTTAATGAAATCATATACCTGTAATGATAAGTTTATTACTTCCTTTTTAATATTTTTATTTTCTTTCATTTATTATTCTTCTGATTAAAATTTTCTACAAAAATTAAATTATATTAGTAATGGTAGGCAATCTTGTATTGTTCCTCATCAGACTTGAACTGATTCTAGTATTATTTAAACTTTCAGGTCTAAACATTGTTAGCAGGACCAGCTAAATAGCTCAGCAGATTAAAGTGCCTGCAAGCAGGTGCAGGGGCCAGGGGTTTGATCCCCAGGCCTGCCGTGCTGGCTCCACCCCCGGGTCATGCTGAGACAGCAATTGAGACTGGGCTTGGTGGAGCATGCCTGTAATCCCAGCTCTTGGGAGGCTGTAAACAAGAGGATCACTAGGAATCTGATCAGGTAGTGAGACCCTGAACACTCTGTAGACTCTTCCCTAAAATATAGAAAAAAAAAAAAAAAACATTTTTAGCATTTTTTAGTGTAACCTATCCCTTAGTAATTTTTTTTTTTTAAACCCAGTCTCATTATGCATTCAGGCTGGCCTAGAACTCACTATGGAACCCAGGTTGGTCTCAACTTGCAGTGACCCTCCTGCCTCAGCCTCCTTCGTGCTGGGATTACAGGCATGTACCACCATACCTGGCCCTTCCCTTAGTGATTTAAATGTCCCTGAAGCAACAATTTGTGCACAAATATTTTTATTGTATATTATTTCCTTCAGTGGATGCAGCAATGATCGATACACGATGCTGACTTCTCTCTGGAACTTGATGTGCCAAGCTGCCTGTGCTGTGCAGGCCCACCCTGATCAGCATTTCCTGTCATCTTGTCAATGTTTAAAAACTGACATTTTAGTTGATAAATATTGTTTAAAAATTTAATAGGAGTCTGGGGAGATATTTCAGTGGAATAAGTGCTTGCCTGGCAAGAGCAAGGTCCTGAGTTCGATCCCTGGTACCAAAAAAAAAAAAAAAAAAAAAAAAAAAAAAAAAGATAAGCAAGTCCACATGTTTTAATTTTATTTTTTGCTCACTATTATATTTGATAATTTTCAATTCATTGATTGGCCTTTTGTATTTCCCACACAAATCATTGTTTAATCCTGTTTTCTATTTCATTTTGAGTTCTGAAGATATGATAAAGGCAATGACTCTGTGATTATGGAATAGGCTCATTTTATGATATTTACAAATAATGTCAAGTTGATCTTCAAAAATGTCATACTGAATAATTTTCAGCTACGTGTGAAAACAACTACTTTTTCTATCCACATAAAAACTGAGAATAATTTCAGTTGAGTTGCTTGTTGAACAAGTGATTGAATATCACTATAAAACTCTGAATGAATAGAACCATTTTTCATATTTACCACGTAGGTTCTTTTCCCTTTATTATTTGCCTCTTCGTCTTTAAATTGTATTTGCTTTATTCCTCTATTGTATTTGTAAGCATTCTTTTTACCTGTGAGCCATTAATGCTTATATTTTCTCGGTTTGATTTGCTAACTTCCTCTGCTTATGGGTTTTGTAGCTTGCTTGGGCCTCACTCTCACGCTGCATCCTCAGTCCCCAGTCTTCCTTCTTTTCCCACCACCACAGAACCTTCTGGCTCCCCTGTGGTTCCACCCAGCCTCACCGCCACACCGCCCATTAGCACTTGCTCAGGCTTCGTCTCAAACCTCTAGCTTCCTGTCTGATCTCTCTCCGGCCCCTCAATAAGATACAAGAAGGAATCTACTTGTATGTTATGGTCTGATCTGAAAATCTGGAGGATTTAATATCTTTTGGTGATTGTCACCATTGACTCTTTAGCTTGGAAAGCAATGATATTTCTTATGTATTTTTTAAAGTAGACATTCTTCTTCCTAATTAGAATATTGCTAAGAATAGTGCAACAGAAAATACTGCCCCCCCCCCCGAACAGTACACTTCAGTTCCCAGGTGACAGTTCCTGTTGCAGTTCTGGTTGCTTCTGTTTCCTAGAGATGGCTGATCCCTGGGATGCACAGCTAGTCATTGGGATGCACAGTGCAAGAATGAATCAAAGACAGACAAGCACTCTATTTCTCCCTTTTACAAACCCATAAAAACCTCCTTCCCTGGACCTTTGAGGCCTGTCATTTTTATAAGGACTGACTGATTCCTTAACAGCTCCTGTCTAATGTCAAATAAATCTCCCTCCAAATCTTGGTTGTTGTTTTGCTGTCTCTGCTTGCTGTTGTCATAGAATAGCCCGCCACACAGAGGGTGGCCAACTGGGTAGCGCATCCCTTTATCAGCTGTCTCTCCCAGCCAGTTTCTCACCTTCTGTGATTTGTTCCTGCTATCTGGGTTCATACCCCTGAATAGACCACTCACTCTTTTGTATTAAACTATTAAAGTTATATGTAGTTTGAGACTAAGTCATGCTTTTACACATGGTGTTTATCTATGTCGGCGTGTGTGCATGGGTATTGTAGTGGATAGCTAACTGGTGGTCAACTTCATATACCCAGCTGAATTGAACTAGCTTGGTGCTGGGTGTGGGACCCCACCCCCACCCCTGGAGGATTGTTGCCAGCGGCATAAAGGCAACGCAGGTGAAGCTGTTGGTATGCTGTGAGGGATGCTGTTTGGAGACGCTGTTGGAGCTGTTGGAAGCTGCTAGTTCTCATGGGTTGTTCTGCTGGAGGACCTTGTCATGCTGACTTTCCTGATGAACTTTGGAGGAGCTCTGGTCCTCATCTTGAGCATCGCTTCCTGGATCCGGAGGGGAAGATGGTGCACTCTCAGCCTCATGGAGAAGCTTGTCGCATTGGCTTTCCTGATTGGAACTCAGCTTTTCTTATCACTAGAGGAGCTTGGGACCTCACTGTTGCTGAGGAAGACTGTGGTCCCTTTGGGGGAGCTCTGGTGCTTGCCTTGAGTGTTGCTTCCTGGCTCCAGTTCAGATCCCTCAGCCTGTTAACACTACTCCTCCCTCCTGCTGGCATAGACTTCCTAGCTTTCCCCACTGACCTTTGAGCCTTGCAGCACAGATCCGTGAAGCGGGCCTGCATGAGACTTTATTGTGGGCTCTAGGCCTTGAGTTGGACCTGAAGGAGGTATCCTTATGAGCGCTAGGATTTCCAGCTGACTCATGCAGGCCATTAAGACCCAGGCCCTCAGCTGGAGTCTTTGGCATTTAGCATGTGGACAGATTTCCTGCACTTCTTGTACATGATTCTTGGGTAATTCCTTGTTAAATACTATAAAATGTGTCCTGTATTGTATTGTTCCCCTTGTAAAGACCCCAAGCCATGACAGGTATTATCAATACTTACTCATATACATGCATTTTATGGTTTTCAACTCTACCTCCATGGTTATAAGGGCTTTTCCTATCCCTCTGCATAAATATGTACGTATAGTTTAACTTGTAATTGATCTTTATTATAAAAGTTTATTTGATATCATACAAAAGGTAATTATCCTTTAAAAATTATTCTTAAGTAATTATATAAATTTTAAAATAGAGTTTACTGAATATATAGACTTTTCCCACTAATTTTTGTCTTTTAGCTTAGCATATCATAGTTTCAGAGGAATTACAAATTAATGAAATTCCAATCTTGAGGTGGAGAAGACAGCTTGGCAGTCTAATCACCTGCCTAGCAAGCTCAAGGTCCCGAGTTTGATCTCCATACTTCATGCCATGCCAGCCACCAAAACTGGGCATAGTGGTACATGCCTGTAATTCCAGTGCTAGGGAGGCTTAGACAGGATAGTCACTACGAGTCTGAACTGTGTAGCAAAACTTTGTATTAAAAAAATCTTGTTAATCTTGTTACTTCTTATTTTTCAGGATATTAGAATGATGATTTATTTAACCATATATAT
>NW_004524591.1:6019385-6021542 GCF_000260255.1 Octodon degus
CTTGGGAGGCTGTAGACAGGAGGATCACTATCAGTCCAAGCTGCATAGTGAGACCCTGCACAAAAAGAAGGAAGGAAGGAAGGAAAGAAAGAAGACTTTTCTGAGAGAGAGAGAGAGAGAGAGAGAGAGAGAGAGAGAGAGAGAGAGAGAGATCTCCACAGAGCTGGAGCAGAAGCTTTGTTTGTTTCTTCGTTTCCTAATAAGCATCATTGCTACTCCTAACGCTGCACCTAGGGGCCTGTCACAGTGGCATAAGACCCAACTTGTTCTGCCACCCATCTTAAATATCTGGAGTGTGTGTTTCCATTCCATCAGAGCACAACATTGGCAGTGTAATTGGTTCCATGTATGGCTCTGTTAGGAACACAAAGTTATCTAGGTTTGTTTTTAATCTAAAATAATTTTCAGCAAACCTAATCACCAACAAGGCCACAACACATGAGGCTAGGCTATGGGAATCAGACAGCACCCTGGTGCTCATGAATGATGTCACCGCCTTAATCTTCAAGTATCACAAAAACAAATACAGAATGACCTTGTTGCCCCACAACTGTGCACTAAATATTTATATGTACAGGGAGCTGTTTCTGTTCTCCACATAGGTGTCACTGAGCCTTTAATCTGTCCCTGTGACAGCACAATCAGGGATTACTGAGCCTTTAAAAATGTGTTTTAATACCTGGCACAAAAAATACTCAGTATTCTCCTATTCATAAAAAAAAAAAAGTTGGCTGTTCTTGTTGTCCATCCTTGCAGTTGAACTTCAAAATCACTTTGTCAAATTGTCTAATGCGCATGGTAAACATCTGTTGGATGCCACTTCAAGGAAGGGCCGGTTGCCCAGCTGTGGGGAGCACACAGACAGCTCCTAGCGTCAGCTGCTTTGGTCCTGCTCTTCCTGAGGCCTCTGCATGGGGTAGCTGGGGGATGTGGCAAGACACAGTCATCCCCTTCAGCTGGCCTGAGATGACTCCGCCTGGCCAGGTTGGCTCCAGAGCTCCTCCTGGTTAAGCCGAGGGTTGAGGACTCTGTGTTTCAGTTGCATGTCTGCCTTCGCTTTATCCTGCTGCCACTTCTTTCTTAGAAGGTGATCCATAATAAATGTCTTCTTTTGAAAAAACTATTTATTTGATACAAGATATAGCTACATAGCTTGGAATCAGAGTAATTCTCCTGTCTCAGCCTCTCCAGCATTAGGATTACAGGTGTGCACCACCATGCTTGGTTTCCATGGCTGGAATGGCATGTAGGGCAGGGGATCGAACCTTGGACCTTGAGCTTTCCAGGCAGGCACTTAGGCCACCAAACTATTTCCCCAGCCCAATAGATGTCTTCTATCCTATTCCATTTCAATTTTTTTTGAGGACCTAAACCATGACAAATTTGATTGGAGCAGTACCTACCTATCTACCAAATAATTGGGTAAATTTTTCTTTTAATATGTTTGCCATTTAGGAACACAAAGTATCTCTAAATTTATTCAAGTCTTTTTTATATATTTCTTAGCAAACTTCTGCTCATGTCTGACTTGTGGATTTTTAAAATTATCCTATCCAGTTTTCTCATATTGCTTATAGAGATGGACAGCTTTGCTATGAATAGAACTCTTACAATATGTGATGTATTAAACATATTTCAAGAGTAATTTCAGTAAATCCACTTACAGAGCACACTTGTTTAAAATGTGGTTTACATTTTTCCTATCAGGCTTTCTCTCTTCCTCCATTTAACTTTTACCTGGCATATTGGAACCATGATGTACCCAAAAGATTGCATTTATGTAATAATAGCAACCATCTACGGGGTCCTCTAACTGTGCCAGCAACGGCACACGACTGTGCTGTGGTGTTGTCTGTAACCTCTGCAACCATCCTTCAAGGCCACCTTGCAAGCTGTCCTTTTCAAAGACTACATGCAATTCACTTCTTATCAACAATGAACAAACTATTAAAACAGGAATCAAACCTAGGATGAGTAGGCTCTAAAGTTAAGTGAAAAAAAAAAAAACCTCAAAAAGAAATTTTGTGTAGTTCAGTCATGCACCATACAGTGATGTTTCAGATGGTCCTGAAGCCCAGAGCTGAACTAGACCAGTGTTTCAGATTTGGGGAAGCTGAAGTTCTGAAACCACATAGAGCTGAAACACATTTTTATTTT
>NW_004524591.1:6021642-6027438 GCF_000260255.1 Octodon degus
AATCTGAGAAACAAACTATTTTACAGATAGATCTTTAAATATTAAACTAACACATATATACACACATAGCCACATATATATGATCCAAATATTTCCATTTTACATTAATTTATTTGAATGGAAACAATGGATTTTAAGGTTTTTTTTTTTAATTTCCAAAGACACTGGATCTTGAGCATTCCATTATGTAAAACAAAGCTTTGCCCACATAACACAAAGCCCAAATCTCAGTGACCTGTATCAGGTTGATTTATACGTATTTATTGCTCTCCCTTGAAAGACACACCTTGAATTGGATGCATCACTTGTACATAAAGTTCACTGGTCTTAAAATGGAATCATAGGAAAAAGAAAATCTAGGCCCAGAACACAAGCAGCTATAGGCTGTCTGGGGGAAAGTAGTCCTATGTGGGCCACCATAAACCTAGCTGAACATTTGGCCGCTAAAGAAGGAGGAGGACGAGGAGGCTGCCGCGGGCTTCCTCAGGAACCTGCCACTGAGTTCAGAAGAGCATCCCAGCAGCCATTGTTCTAGTGGGTGCTTTTAATTCTTTCTCCTTAAATACTTTCTTTAAATACTTGATTTCACCACTTATATAATTTTCAGAAATTATAAGCCTTTCCAGAAAATTAATTGACGATTAATAAATCCAAAATGAGAAATTAAATTCCATGGAATTTCTTTATCTAGGTCTATTTCCTGTTATGAGCTGCACTGACAATTTCATTAAATCATAACAACCTCCTTGAGCCACTGTGTGTGAAATATTTATTAACCAACAAATTACCTATATCTGTTCTACAAAAGATACCAGTAACAAAGTCTCAAAATAGACTCACAGTATCTATGTGCATCATAGAATTTCACCTAAATCATCTAAATTAACAAATATTTAGGAAGAAATCGAAGAGATTTTAGCAATGTTATTTCTATATTAAAATGTGGTGTTTGGGTCTTAATTTAATTTTCATGATGGAATTCAGAACACAAGGCCTTACTTTTATAATGAAATGAATCAAAGTGGTAAATTAAACCTCTCATGGTTGCACACACTTGCAACCCCAACACTCTGGAAGGCTGAGGCAGGAGAATGGAGACTTTGGGCTCAGCCTGGATAACATAGTGAGACCATGTCTCAGAAATAAAAAATGACAGGAAATGTAGCTCAGTGGAAAGCCTTTAGGTTCAAACCTCAGTACTTTAAAAAAAAAAATCAAATTAATGTATCAACAATCTTAGAGTCAGGAAATTTTTCTCAGAAGTTATTTGAAGAATATATTAATGTATATGGTAGAACAAAATATGCTACACCCACAAATTAACCTATCTTTACAAATCTTCTTTTGAAGTATAGTGTGCAGTTAAACTAGGACAAAAAATGAGTTTTAAAATGAACTTCAAGAACACGTAACAAACTGTATTATGGTGAATTTATACTCTGTCCACCCTTTGTTATTTGAAAGAAGGTATTTTATTGATATTAAAGTGCTCACAGTAGAGTACAAAGGAGGTAGACACTGAAGACAAGTCTTGGGTGAAGTTCCTCAGGAACTGAGTGGCAAAGTATGTACAGCTCCAGCAAACTGCCTCTAGGACAGCCGATGGCTTAAGTGTCTGTGAATTTTTCCCCACAGGCCCTTTGTGGCTGGTGACCATGGTTGGACAAGATGCTACACCAGAAGACTTTTTGTCCCTAGGCCTGCTATGACTACCAGGACAATGATGAATTGGTACCCATTTCTTCTACTTAGTCTTATGCGGCCTGAACGGAATGTGTGTGTTTTCTCCCATTAGCATTTTTAAAATTAATTTTATTAAGAAACAAATAGCAATGAGACAGTTTCAAAACAGGTTAGTAGGATAGTTACAATAATTAATACGTTGCATATTGTCGTCTTCATAGTGGTAATTCATAGTACAAGATGCAGACATGATATCCTGTCTAACCACTATTAGTAGAAATCTTTCTTCTCATTGAATTAAGAGAAAGTAGCTGTATATCTATCCTAACTATATACAGATACAAAATGGTTCTTCATTTGTATCCCTTTTTTGTTTAGTTTTGTCAGAGAAGGCATCCCATTGCTTTCTTAGAAAGGAACAGTCACACACAGTAAAGTATATGACTTTTGGCGTGAAAAATAAAAACTTCCTGGACACACCCCAACCAGATTACGGCAAGTGTAGTGAAAACTACAAACTTCCAAGGCACACCTCCACCAGATTATGGCAAGTGTGCACGACCTGTCTCCCCCTACCCCTCCCTGTGGATTTGCACACTGCCTTTCCTGAGCCCTGAGCACAGCTGTGCAGGGGGCCTTGCTGTGTGGGTGTGCAGCGGGGCTGCAGAGGGAGCGCAGTAACCGCACCAGCATCTACTGCGAAGTCAGGGTGACGAGGGGGCTGACAGTCCCCAGCGAGGGCTGGCTTCACTGCTTGGACCAGACTTTGCCCAATGTAGAGGACGTACCACGTCCTCCCAAGAAGCTCCAACGAGAACGGAATCCTCTTGGATCTTTTCTAACCACTTACACCAAAACCTGCAGAAAGAGCAATATAAGACACTGCAGGTCCTTTTCTTTCTAGCGTTTCCTTTCTCACAAGTACATCAAAGGCAGGAAAACTGTAGCATATACACAGTCGAGGGATGATGAATGAATTGTGATGATTTCAATAAGTCTGTATGCAAATGAAATGCTTTGGAGCCAAGGGATATAGCTCAGTGGCCGAGGGCCTGCCTGGCAAGCACAAGGTCCCAAGTTTGATCTCCAATACTGCAAACAAACAAAAGCATGAAAACCACAAATTAAATGTTTTTATATTTGCTTTTAAAACTGCCATAAAGATGAATGATAAAGTTCACATTAAATGTTTAAAATTTTAATATTTTTGATTGTTTTTCTCTGAACATGAACAAGTGGAGGTAAAAACCCTCAAAAGTACTCTTGAAAAAATACTCTGAAAAGTTCAATATTTTCTTTTATTTTTTTATTCTTTCCATACAGGGTGTCGCTATGAAGTTTGCTGTGTAGCGATCCTCCTATCTCAGCCTCCCCAGTGCTGGGATTACCGGGGTGTGACACCACACCTGTATTACCCAGCGTTCTGGGGTGGGTACAACATGTGCTACCAGGCATCGAACACAGGTCCTTGGGCCTGCCAGGAAGGCCCTTATGCCCCCCAAACAATCTCCCCAGCCCCTCTGAAAAGTTTGAGAGTGAAAAAAGAAGTTTTTAATGCCTTGTATAAAAATTTATTGCTTTTTTAATCAAGTAGCCACACATTTTCATTACACACAGGGTCCCGCTGTAACTCTTGCACAAGTGCCACTGTGTCTCTCAGCTGTCGGCAATATTATCTAGGGCTCCTTCTATCTATGTTACTTCCAAGTCTGATTCTTGGGCCTTTCTATCCCAGAGTCTATTAATTATTCAGTCTCCTCTGACAAGATCCTTTTCTGTTTAAGTCAGTTGTTCTTTGCACACTATCTGATAATAAAGACAATAGCCAAATGCCGTGGGAGTCTTACTGTATGTTAAAAACATTCTCAAAATGGTGCAGTAAGTACTTCAAGACAACCTAGGGTTAAAAATCAAATACATACCTGAGTTCACCAGCTAATACATCCAGGGCCAGGATTCAAACCCAAGTAATTCGACTCTCACCCTGTGTGGAGCCACATTTCTATTAATGTTTGTCCTTTTAAACACTGTTGATCCCCATGGCAAGAATTCTACTAAGTTCTAAGTAGGCAGCCTGCCAGCTAAACAAACAGCTATTGTTATGTTCCAAAGCAATAAATGCTTGAATCCAGTATTGTTGTGGAAGACAATTCTTAGCCAGGGAAGAGCCAGTAAACTGTCTTTTCTGAGAACCACATTTGCAATCGGAATGCTCACTGGCTTTTATGTCTCTGGGCTTTCTTGTGTCTGAGTTTTATTTCTGTGGAGGTTTAGCTTTCTGGACTTTGTAAGATTTCACCAGTGTGCGATCACAGTGATTAGGGAACAGCAGACAGAGTGAGAAAGTTAGATGGCTTCGGATATAAAGATTCATCTTCTTTTTCTGTTTATCAAAAGTACAAAAGTAATTTTCTCACCAATTTTTTTCATACTATGTGTGCCATTCATGCTCTTGCTCAAACTCAACAGATAGCCTAGCAGAAGAAAAACTTGTCAATTGCAGCCAATTCTTGACAGATCTTCACAAACAAATAAAGGATGATAAAGGTGAGGTGGACACAGTTTGGAAAGTTGGCCAATCCCTGCTTGTATTAAAGCTTCCCGTTTTATCATAAGTCCCTCAGTCTGTGGAAAAACCTCACGATTCTGATTTAGGGACACAGGTCACACTGCTCTTTGGCTGTTATCCAAATTGGATATTAGGTCATAGACAAATGGTACTTTAAAAAATATACAACGTACTGTAAAAAAAGAAAACCTCTAATGTGGGCTAAACTGTGCAAGTCAAAACACTACACTGTAAAGGTGAGGACAAACGTTTCTTTGCCAGCTATGTGTGGGCTGGTGCATTTATGATTTATTTTAGAATAACAAAACACTCAGGAACAATGAAGGCTTCTCTGCACCTCATGAATATCTATGAATTCAGTTCATGACAGAGCAAGTCATTAGCTGCCTCTGCCAAGCAGCCAACAGGAGATGATTGATTGTTTTGTGCAAAACCCTGCTCCGTCTAAAGGTACGTGAAATCTACAGCTCATGAAATGCGAAACACTGCCAAAAATGAATGCAACTCCTGAATATTATCACAATTTTAAACTGATAACCAGAACTACTTGAGGACTAATGATCACAAGCTTCCCAAGCCTATTGCAAATTTTCTTATATACACTGTGTTGATTACTTCCTTAAACAAAACCATTATGACATGTAAAAATTCATTCACTTTGAAATAGACTTAGTTAGTTTGCATGTGTTGGAGAGGATTTTGTTTTTATGGCTTAAGTTAATATGAGCAACGAGTTGGTTTACAGTCAAATAACAAAAATGTGTCTTTCTAAAAAATAAATTGACAATTTTTTATGTATTTAATATCTGATAATATATCTTTATGTAGTGAGGTTATCATGTATTACCATAAACTCATTTTTCACATTTATGTCTAGTTAATAGTATTTAGGGAGAACAAATTGCTTATACCTGTCTCTATGCATAAGCAGGTAGTCTTAACTTAGGCCACCTGCCCCTAAACACAGATCCCAAGAATGGAGGAATATTTGTTTGAAGAGCATTTGTAGGGAGCAGAATGAAGGAGCCGAGAGAGAAAAAAGGAAACACTGCACCTTCAAGGCTGCCTAGGCCCTGGGAGCAAGAGCCTGCTGGGGCTCTGCATTCAAGGATGGATGCTGCTGTTTAGCTGGCTTTACCTCCTGTGCTCCATGGGCAGGAGGTTAAACTCACGTGACCTCCTATGCCCAGACTGAGCAGATGTCTGTGGCTTCAGAGAAGTCTCCAAAGCAGAAAGGAGAGAGACAGAGACAGAGATAGAGACAGAGAGCAACAGAGAGGGCGAAAGGAGAGAGAGAGAGACAGACAGACAGACAGACAGACAGACAGAGACAGAAAGAGAGGAGAGAGAGAGAGAGAGAGAGAGAGAGAGAGAGAGAGAGAGAAGAGGGGAGAAAGAGAAGAGGGGAGAGAGAGACAGAGAGGAGAGGAGAGAGACAGAGACAGAGACAGAGAGACAGAGAGAGAGAGAGACAGACAGAGACAGAGAGAGAGAGAGCAACAGAGAGGGCGAAAGGAAAGAGAGAGAGAGAGAGAGAGAGAGAG
>NW_004524591.1:6027629-6038342 GCF_000260255.1 Octodon degus
AGAGAGAGAGAGAGAGAGAGAGAGAGAGTCTTTTTCTCTCAGTTTGGCAGCTCTGCTTGTGGCACATGGTTGGAACAGGATGCTGTCAACACGTAAGTGTGAGCTTGCACAGAGCTGGCCACCCAGCTGCAGCCGAAAAGAAAGATGAGCAGAAAGGAAGCCAAGCGAGGCACCATCTGCGCATGCTACCTGAGAATATTCTGCATTTTGTTTTGTTTTGTGTACATGCGTGCATACGTGTGTGTGTGTGTGTGTGTGTGTGTGTGTGTGTGGGTTCAATGTAATCTTCCTGGGATGCTTGTGGGAACTTTTGCTCTGTGAGCAGCAGCGCCTTAAGGATCTCTGCTGCCAGCCTCCTCATTGTGGAAGAATTCCCTTCTTTTCCTGGAGGGTCGCTTCTCAGCCTGCGCGTCAGGATCACTATTTTTTCCTTGTGTACAGATTTCTTCCTCATGGGAAGACTTGCACTGGTTCCTCTCTCTTCAAAACCACTACTAGCCAACTTCTCCTTGGAAAAAGCTTTTTTTTTTTTTTTTTTATGATTGAAAGTAAAGGAGACGGGCCAGTCAAATAGCCCAGTGGATTAAAACACCTGCAAGCAGGCACAGGGTCCAAGAGGTTTGATCCCTGCGCCTGCTATGCCAGCCCCACCCCCAGGGCACGCTGAAATGAGCGTCATGGTGCACGCCTGTAATCCCAGTTCTTGGGGCTGTAAACAGGCGGATGACTATGAGTCTGATCTAGTAGTGAGACCCTGAACACCCTGTAGACCCTTCCTTAAAATACAGAAAAATTAATTAATTAATTAAGTAGAGATGGGTCTTCCATCTTGTTTCCTAAGGGGTGACCTTGTGGCTTTGGGTTTTGCTTCCTTTGGGTTTTTCATGTGTCTGCCCCAATGAGTTGAGGACAGAGCACTCCTGCCCAAGGGACAGGTGTGTGCTACATGTGGCTCTTGGGCCTCCTGAGCGAGTGCGCTCAGCATCTCCTCCTTCTGCTTCTCCGTGCCACGCAGCATGGCTGCTGTTTCCAACAGAAGCAAGGGGAAGCACAGCCCAGTTCTTCCCTAAGGACTCGTTCTGTTTGCCTGGCACCCTAGCGACCTTGGCTGCCACTTCCTCTGCCTGGCCAGAGAACAGTCTTGAAGACCTCAGGCTCTCCAAGGCTTCTTTTCTGGCTACTAGGGTTTCACAAGAAAATGAGTCTACATGACTTCTTCAGTCAGAACTCCACACACACTCATTCTTATGCATCTTCTTTCTTTTGGTCAACATTTCTATTGCTACTACTACATCTCTACTTAATCACCCCATAACTAATCATTTTATTTTATTCTGCTCAGAAGTAATGCTACTTAGGTAAAATAGTAGGACACATTACTGACCTGTTGACCTGGAAGCAAAAGCCACACATGGCTCTTTAGGAGACTAGAATGGAAGCTACATCTGTCTTTCTTTTGAAATAGGATCTTGCTACATAGTTCAGGCTGACCTTAAACTCACTATGTAGCTCAGGTTGGTTTGGAATCCTCCTGCCTCAGCATCCCAAGTGCTCAGATTACAAGTGTGCACTGCCATGCCCAGTGTCCTCTATCTTTTCTCTAAACTCGAGAAACTCCTTTTTCTAAGGAGGAGTTATCCAAAAATAATATGATATGTATCCATGTAAAACCACCTGGATTCTACACTATTCCTGGCACCATGTTCCTAAAGAATCCCATTTGCTTTGCCAAGAAAATGGGAAAGAGTAGGTCACCAGGATTGGCTGTGCCATTCATTTCAAGAGACATTACTAAGGGACTGGGGAGATGACTCAGTAGAGTAAGCACTTGCCAGGCAAGCACAAGGGCCTGAGTTCAATCCCTGGTTCCATAAAAGAAAAAAGAGGGAGAGAGAGAGAGAGAGAGAGAGAGAGAGAGAGAGAGAGAGAGAGAGATTACTGTGGTTCGGGATACCCAACTGTAAGTCTAGCAATTCCCTTTGTCATCTTTTGCTACCTAACAACTGATCCCTCAAAGTATAGTGGCTTAAACATCAAACAAATCAAGCTTCTGGTGGACAGTAACTCGGGGAGTCTCTTGTGTAATTGAAGTCACATGTCAGCTGCTCCTGCAGTCATCCGGACACTTGGTTGTACCTAGAAAGTCCCCTTCCGAGGTGGCTCACTCACTGGTCTAGCAAGGTACCAGCCATTGGGTGAAGCCTCAGACCCTATGCAGAGAGCTGTATGCATGTCCTCACAGAGTGGGAGCCAGCTTCCTCTGTAGCAAGTGACTTAAGGGACAAAGGCAAGTGTTGCGATGACCTATATTACCTAGTGTCAGAAGTCACACATCATCCTTCCACAGTATTATAGACTGCCTGGGAATGGCACACAAGGGTGTGAATGCCAGCAGGCATGGATCACTGGAAGCTACCTCATAGCTAACATGCATATTAATATCTCTTGCAGAGAAACAGCCAAAATAAATCATGTTGCAATGAGTGCTTACATCACTGGACAGCATAGACATGAAGCAGAAGTAAATGAAGCCTAAGCTTTTCACTTGTATACACAAGCAAAAGCAACCCTAGTACCATGCCCAACTCTTTTAGGAAAGATGGAAAGCAGAGATAGAAGCAGGTGATTGTATTAGTAACTTTTCCATTATTAGTACAAAATACCTGATACAACTTAAAGAGGGAGAAGTTCATTTTGACTGTGTTAATTTCTTTTCTCATAGCTGAGACAAAATACCCACTACCCAAAGTTAAAGGAGGGAAGATTTATTTTGACTTGCAGTTTGTACAGGTTTCAGTCCATAATCTGCTGGCTCCAAGGCAGGTTGGCTCGGCAGAAGGGTATCACAGATAGTTCATGGCAGACAGAAGGTAGCAAAGCATCAAAGTAGCAAAGAAGGAATTCCAAGTGACCTTAGCAGCTTCTTCTTACCCCTTTTGTATTCTTTCTAGCCTACCAGGCTGAGAACAAGTACCAAGCCAATTAGTGGACTAATTTAGCAATCATACACACACACACACACACACACACACACACACACACACACATCCTGGATCCCAGTACCACACACTTTAGATTCAGTCATATCTGAAGAGCTTTCCCTATAACTGCACAAGACTTTGGGGAGACATCTAAATGGAAGCCATGGCATTGGCTTACAGTTTCAGAGGGTTCCATCCATGGTTTGCTGGCTCCAAGACAAAAGGAATATGGTGGAGGAGAGCTGCTTACCACACAGTAGCCAGGAAGCACAGCAAGGGAACAGTGGGACTATATATAGTACTCAAGGTCTCAGAGACTCACCAAGACACAATGAAAAATGATCTTTACTAATCTTGTACGTGTTTCTTAATGCAATAAAGTTGACATGGCATAACTAATGGTCATAGTGCCTCAAGCACAATTCAATTCAAAGTTGTATTTGACTTGGCCTACGCAGTACTGACTCAGCATGCCTGGGGGTAGGGCTGGCGGGGCATGTGGTAACAGGCATAGAACCCTGGTCCCTGCACTTTGCCAAGCAAGTGCTTAGTCCACTGAGCTATCTCGCTGGTCTTCTACAGGCCTTTTAAAAGCACATATTAATCGTGCATACTTCATACAGTCTCTAATCCTACATGTTATATATTATTCAACCAGTCCCTAAAGGTAATCCTTGCTTTCAAGAAACTGAGGGGACTCAGACAAAGAAAGAGCACCTGAAGCAAGCTAACGCAGCAGCCCTCTTTCCCTATAATGGTGCTGTAAGAATAAACAAAGCTCCTGGCAGTATCTCGAAGGCCTGAACATAGGCAAGAAGAGGATGCTCTCAAGACTGAAGGTTGTTAAATGCTGCAGCAAGGAAATGGAAACTCCTTCTCGGAGGTCTTTAGCAATAGGAAAGATTCTAATCTGTCTGGAAGAATTTAGGTGTGGTTTTTCTCGAGGGTAAGTGGATTGGCTTATATAACTGCAAGTTTCCTCTGTGTTTTTTTGACCTCTTTCTATGACTGTTTAAAAACTTACCCGCTTTCCCTCCACCCCTACCCAAAGGCCCTTAGGTAGGGAGTACAGCTTGACTATCCCTTAGAGCTTAGCAATCTCTTTTTCTGGAAATGGGAGACCACCCATGCTGAGCAACGGTACGTTGCCACCTAAAATCTGCATATTTGGCTTGCTATAAACTGCTTGTCATCTTAGTTTTCCATTTGTAGAACTATTTCCCAAGGCTGGTCATTAGAATTTTTTAAAAGTTTTTATTATTTTGTATCTTCTTTTCTAGATGTACTCCCCATGAAAAAAGTTTTAATTACCTTTTAATATATGCAATAACATATGTATATTTTTAAAACTCAACACTCTCAAGGAAAGAAAAAAAAGTCTGTAATTTATGCTTTATCCAAGCCTCATCATTTTCAATGTGTGTGTTCTCATGTGAAGAAATCCAATGCTTCCAACATTTTCTTTGAATGTTATGTTTTCTTTTCTAAACAAACAATGTGATGATCAATTTCAATCTTATGCCCAGGCCTCTATGCAAGTGTGTTTCCCATTAAAGTTCATCATAACTTTTCCAAATGTGTTTCTCAAACAAATCAAGATTGTGTTATCCCTACAAAGTTAAATAGTCTTGATTTAATTTGAGAGAGATGTCATATATCAGAGGTCGAGAGAAATTGTAGATATCTGAGTACACTGCTGTTAAAATTTAGTGACACTAATGGAAAGGTATAATGTACATCACCTTTTATATCCTTAGCTCCATTTTTACTATTCAATGAACCTCAACTTGGAAAGACCATATTTTTTCCAGCTTTCCCAGTATTATAAAAGGAAGACTTTCACAATGAACAACCACGTATCTATGGCCTTTTACAAGAGCATTAGCCATACCCTTTTTCCACGCCAAGTCCACTGTGATAAACCCCAGCAGCACTCCTTCCTCCCCATGGCCTAATCAGAAAGCTCCTACAGGAACAAAGCACTAATGCCCAGCCCTTGACCTGTTACTCATTAAAAGTGTGATGTGCTTTTTGTTTGTTTGTTTTCTTGAGATAGACAAACCCTTTAAAGTGGCTTTTGTTAAAAACTGTGACTCTTTGCTTGGGCCTAGAAGCATCCAATAGTTGACCAAAAGCAACACAAAGTTTGAAGTCAATTTTTGAATTTTGAGTCAAATTCTTCTCACCTCTGTACATAATCATGTTAATCATTTGAAGAACATCTGTCTCAAAGCTGGCAAAGCAAAGTTGACCAGCCATCAGTCGTAAACTTACTCAGCCTATTTTCTTGCTTTTCAAGGCTAAAACACCAGCGTCAAGAAGTCTCCATTGCCCTAAACTTATGGTCAGCCTGGATGCCGGCAGAGTCTCCCATCTCTGAAGTTGCCCTTCAAGCTACAAAAATTCCTCTCGCTGGAACAAACAGCCCCTCAGGTCTCAGGATTGGAGCTGAACTATGAAACCAGAACTAGATAATAATCAACTGGACCCTGGCATGCCTTAGCTAATCCTTAGAAACTGCCCTTCTTCCTTTGCGGGTGGCCCTGTCTGGGCCTACTGACCAGAGTGCCCCTACTTCAGCTACACAAGTGGGTGTGCTTGCCCTATTCCATCTTACTTTCCTTGTTAGAGGACTAGCTTGATCTTTGTCGGAGCTGTGCTCATCTTATGTTCTCTTACTTTTAATTAAAGCTCTTTTCCTATAAAGCTACCCTTTTAATATTCATTACCACTGAAGCAAGGACCCATGCTAGTCTAGGACACTAACGTACAAGTTAATTTAAGAATCTCAGCTTTGTTGCCTGGGTAACTCCACAAGAGGAGAAAATTTGAGTAAGCTTTATATTTTATGCTCTGAAGTATAATGATAGTAGACTTAAAAATAATTTTGACCATAATAAATTAAAATACATCAAACATGGAGGAGTCCATAAACTCACCATGAAACTTTAATAAAATCTCATTGATCATCTTTGGAGGTTTGTGGCACCAACTCATCATTTCTGAAAATAAATCAACAGGAAAAAAAATAAAACATTTGTCCTATTTTCCCTGTGAAACTATATGGGTGGTAAGTGGATGGGTAAGTGAAAGTTATTTATAGAAGAATTATAGTTAATAAGAGCACAGAGAATGAAAAGGCACTCACCACCACCCCTGGGTTGCAAGCCCTAAGAAACAAAGAGACCAGAAAAACACCAAAGGCTGCTCAATGAAAGGATCACAGGGAAAAATCAGGAGCGTAATCAAGCAGACATCTCTGGAATCGACTGACCATCTTAATGTCGCCAGAAGTAGGATAGAGGGATCATTCCCTGAAGGGCGTATTATGAAGTACACAATGCCGTCTAGAGAATATCTTCCCTCAAAGAAAATAAAAATTGCAGTAGACTCTAAATCAAGCCTATGAGTAAATCTAACTCCCTGTGTATAGGAAAATACAAGCATAGGAGCACGCAGAATACTGTAGCACAACAATGGAAAAGCAGCCACATGCAGAAGAAGGTTTTTAAAGCAGGGGCCTCCAACATCTAGGCCACAGCCTGGTTGTGGTCTGTTTGCAGCCGGGTGCACAGCAGCAGGAAAGGAGTGAGTGAGTCAGGGAAGCTGCATCTCCATTCACGGCCACTTCCATCACTGCCTGAGTTCAGATTGGAAGTGATCTTAGATTCTCACAGAAGTGAGAACCTTGTGTAAGACTACAGCATCTTCTCTATCTATTCCTCATTTGATGGGCACTTGGGTTGTTTCCAGGATTTAGCTATGACTAATTGTGTGGCTATTAAATATGGGTGCAGATGTATCACTGAGGTATGATGTTTTCAGAATGGAGTATTATTCATTCTAAAACAGGGTAAATTTGAGACTTTTATCAGTAAATGGACGCAACTAGAGACCATACTTTTAAGTGAAATAAATCAGACCCATATGTGCAAACATCGTATTGTCTCCTTAGTGACAGAACTCGGAAGAGAAAATGAAACCTGAAGGGTACAATAGACACTGGGAAAAGGGAATAAACTTATTCAAAAGGAAACAGTTACTGATCTGAGGAGGACAGGAGAGAGAGTGCAAGAAAGAGATAAATCTATGTATGTAGGCAGGATGGTTTGGACAACTGTACTGTGGATTTCTGCTGGTCTATGCAAATGAGCAGATAATGCTTAATTTGTTTTGCTTCCATTTTTCAACTCCATTTTCTCCTCTTAATTTCTTATATATTTCTTTCTTTTTTCTTCCTTCTTCCATGTTTGCATGCATTTACCTGGTAACATGAATAACTGGCTGGAAGACAACAAATACTGTGAAATTCATATTACTTTGTTAAGTGAAATTCTGTGTCACTTGTATTTTTTTGTTTTAATACTATTTTGTATATATTATAAAATAAAATGAAGTGAGAACCCTACTAGGAGCTTGCGTGAGACAGGCCTGGGCTGACTTCTTTTTATGAGAATCTAATGCCTGCTATGCTGAGGTGGAGCCAAATCCCTCATGCTAATTCAGGGAAGCAGCTATAGATGCTAATGTTAGCAAAAACTTCTGACTGCACAGAGACCATAATAAATCCCATTGTCCACAGGCACCTAGGAAAAACCGACCCATGAGTGGCAAGTGACCTGCAAGCTACAGCTGGTGGCATGCTTCATGGCAAGTGAGTTGATGTGTTTAAATTGTACAGCTGCATCTGGGGGCAGGATTTATATCGGAATCCAATGGTCTAGTCCACGCATAGCCTGCCTGTTATTTTCTTTACCTCATTCCGCATGATGGTGAAGTGTATACTCATCCTGAGATATGTTGCAATGTAACAATACTAAAAAGAAAGTGTGTGATAAATGTAATGTGTGTGTGCATCACTCCCAAACCACCCTCTACTCACTCCCTGGTCTCTGGAGAAGATGTCTCCATAAAAACAGTCTCTGGTACCTAAAAGATTGGGGGATCTCTGCTTTAAAGGACAACCAGCAGGTTTATTCAATAACTAAAAAATATTAGCATGGAGAAAGGCAGTAAGTAGAAACAGACTAAAAGAGACTCCAGAAACATATGTGCCAAATCTTAATTTTGGGCATTCTTCAGATCCTGACTGAAGAAACACAATAAAGAGTGCTATTTTTGAGATAGTGTACAAAATTTGAAGGTGGAATGAATATTACATGATATTAAGCACTATTTAAAGTAGTGTTTTAATAGAATTGTGGTTATGTTGAAATTTTAAAGCATGTTTGTCTCTAATACTGAAGTACCTTATAAGGAAATGATATGAAAAACAAAATTTGTTTTAAAGTACATGAAATATATATATATATCTATATATATATATATATTGATAGATGGATAAAGGAAGATAATCAAAATATTCTCTCTATATACTTGGCAAGAGACCCAGTCCTAGCCCAGGCCCAGTGAGTGTGTGGGAGAGCTTCCTGCTACCCTGCTCCAGCAGGACCTACTGGTCCCAGCCCAGGCACAGCGTGGGTGAGACCCTCTTCCACCCACTTGGGACACCTCCCAACACTCCACAGCACCTACCCTACCCCGCCTGCCCAGTAGGAATTTCTGCTGCGTTCTGGGAACCCCTAGATCCAGTCCTAGCCCAGGCCCAGTGAGTGTGTGGGAAAGCTTCCAGCTACCCTGTGCTGGTGTGACCTACTGGTCCCAGCCCAGGTGCAGTGCGGGTGACACCATCTTTCACCTACTTGGGACACCCCCATCACTCTGAAGTACCCCCCCACAACCCGCCCACAGAGTAGGAATTTCTGTCACATTCCCAGATCCAGTTCTAGTCCAGGCCTGGTGAGTGTGTGGGAGAGCTGCCTCTCCCCCGTACTCCACCTTGTCCCTTCTAGACTCAGCTCAGGACTGGCATACAGGCCTGGGTGAAACCCTGCAGCTACAATCCCTGCAGAGAGTGTAGGGGACAGAACCACCCAGCTAGTCCAGGAGCAGAACATCTTGCCAGAGGGGCACAACAGGTTCACCCCCAAGGGCAGCAACAGGAAGGAACTGAGCACAGCAGCCAGATCCAAGCCAGGCACAACTGGATAAATCCAAACTTTGTACATCTGCACCTGAACTTCAGTAGGTGCTAAGGTTATAACTGCAACAAAGATCTACAACGAAAGTCAGAAGACAATGCTACACAAAATGACAAAGAGAAGGAGCAAAATGCTATCTCAGAACCCAAGCCCACCCATAACAAGTGCAGAGGACACTAACACAGAACAAAGTGGGAATCACACAGCTGAAGGCAATGAATCAACAGCTTCTGAAATAAAACAACAGCTGCAGAAAGGTATAGAGGAACTCAGATTGGAAATGAAAAAAAGAAATCCCTGAATTAATAACATCTGCAGTAAAGAATCAAACGCAGAAACATATGGAGGAAACCCAATGTCCACCCAGAACAAGTGCAGAGGACACTAGCTCAGCTTAAATGTATGAATTAATAGCGTCGATAGTAAATAAGCAACAGCAGACATTAATAGAGGAACTCAGAGCGGAAATCTTTTCTACTAGCTCAGCTCAAATGTACAAATTAATAGCGTCGATAGTAAATAAGCAACAGCAGAAAGTTATAGAGGAACACAGAGTGGAATTCTTTTCTGAAATAAAAAAGAATTCTCAGAACTCATAGCATCTGAAGTAAAGAATCAACTACAGAAACGTAGGGAGGAAAACCAATCTGAAAAAAGCACTTCAGTAAAAGAATTTATGACTGCTTCTAAAGAAGACATTGATAAAAAAAAAAAAATAGAGGAGATTAGAAAAATGACGGATTCCTTGAATGAGCAAACAGGAAAGAAATACATCACATGAAGCAAAGTCAAAGAGACATAGAATAATTTAAAATCTCAATCACAAGCTTGCAAAATGGTTTAAGGGAAAGTGAAGACAGAGTTTCAGGTCTTGATGACGCCGGTACAGCTAGTGAAAAGGTAAGAAAGGATCTCTTAAAAACAACGAGGATGCAGGAAAGAATAATCCATCACCTGCAAGATGATGCAAAGATGAACAATGTGAGATTAATAGGCATCAATGAGAAAGAAGAAGCCAATACAAATGACATTAAAAAATATGGGAAGAAGTAATAGAAGAAAACTTCCCAAATATGAGGAAACAATCTGACATTCAGATAACCGAAGCATACAGAACACCAAGTAACCTCAAGTCAATGAAAAACACACCAAAACACATAATAGTCAAGATTCAAAAAATTCAGCACAAGAATAATCTACTGAAGGCTGCTAGAGAAAAGAAGCAGATTACATTCAAAAGAAAACCCATCAGAATTATGGCCGACTTCTCTTCACAAACCATAAAGGCAAGAAGATGATGGAGCAGAGTACTTCAAGTCCTCTATGAAAACAAATTCCACCCCAGACTACTATACCCTGCAAAACTCTCCTTCAAGTTTGATGGAGAAGTGAAATACTTTCATGACAAAGAACAGCTAAAGAATTTGATGATGACAAAGCCAACCCTACACAGGCTACTGAAAGATGTTCTAGAGAGGGATCAAAATAATCAGAACTCCAAGAATGAGATCAGAAGCAACCACCTAAATAGGGCAAGCAATTAAACACAGGAGAAAAAAGAGTAAATGACAACAGGTAAATAACATGTCAACTGTAAGTCAATACATGTCAATTCTAACCATCAATGTAAATGGACTCAATTCACCAATTAAGAGAAATAGACTGGCACAGTGGATTCGGAAACAAAATCC
>NW_004524591.1:6043877-6050839 GCF_000260255.1 Octodon degus
GCAATTAACCACTAGGAAGAATGTATGCAATGTGTTAATTACTGAAACTGTCCTACCAATTTGGTTTGAAACTGTCTCATTGCTATTTGTTTCTCAATAAGATTATGGAAAAAAATATACTTGGCAAATTCGGGGTTTTATTTTTAAACAGTGTCATATAAAAAGGCATATGAGGACAGAGAGTAAGCAGAGGTGTCTTCATTTTAAAATATTTCTTATAAGGGCTAGCCAAATAGTTCAGTGCATTAACGCGCTTGCAAGCAGGTGCAGGGCCAGCAATTCTGGTCCCACCCCCATGGCGTCCTGAGACAGGGATTGAGACTGGGTGTGGTGGTATGCACCTGTAACCCCAGCTCTTGGGAGGCTGTAAACAGGAGAGTCTAATCTAGCAGTGAGACCCTGAACACTCTGTAGAACCTTCCCTAACATACAGAAAAATAAATAAATAAATAATTTGTTACATGAGTTACTGCCTAAGAAAATGTTGAATAATTATAATTATATAATAATTACATATTATATTGCATACGTATTGGGAGTTCTTTCATTTGCATTGTGAGGATTTAATAATTCATTTTGTAATTAATGTGAAACCAGGAAGCAACTTTACATTAAACTGTAGAAAGCTTGTTTTGAGACAAGCCCACTGTCAAAATTGTGTGCAGTAACTGGAACAAGAAATAACTGGAACATAACTTTAGAAAAGAGATGCAAGCTTTCACTTGTTTAGTTTTTAAAATGTGTAACAATCTTATAAAAAGGAAAAGGCGTTTTCCAACCCCCTTATGCTGCCTGAGCTCCACCACGCTCCACACTGTCTCCCCGTCCACTCCTTAACAGGAAAGTGAGAATCCACATTTCATTGGGAAAAATAAAACAGCTGCTCAAAGGCAGAAAAGCAAAGATCTTGGGGGCAACAAAGGGTGACAAAAGCAGAATGCATCTGGGAGCCCCCACAAACTCTCCTCCCCACAGTCAGGCCACCTCCCTACTGCCAGGCTGCAGGCAGTGATGCATCAAGGACCCCAAGCCCAGATTCTTGCAGCATCCGCCATCAGCAGGAGCAGACAGGATAAGGAGCTCATTTCCTGGATCCCAGAGAAGAAGAGCGAGGAGAGGAAATAGCACAGCTCTTTGCTGGCATTTACCACTTTCAACTTTATGCAGCATGCTGCTGCTGCCCTGTCAGCCTCTTCAGGCAAACAGGAGCTTTCTCCAAACGTGGAGGGCTTGAGCGATGCACTTCCTGGGAACATGAGTAAACCATCCCAGGATAAATCATTGCAAGGAATCTTGGGAAACTGGCAGCAACGTCAGGCTTTTCAGGGATTTGGAGAAGGTAACAGACAAATGAGATAGCTTTTAGGAACAAAAGACTTTTATCCAGAGCATATAAAGAATTAAAAATATCAGGCCATCAAAATTCAAAGACCTAATCCAAAACTGGGCATCTGAGATGAATATACACTGCTCAAAGGAAGAAATACAAATGACAAATAAATACATGAAAAAATGCTCATCATTGGTCATTCAAGAAATGCAAATTAAAACAACACTGAGATTCCATCTCACCCCAGAAAGAATGGCTGTCATCAAAAGTCAGCCAATACCAAAGGCTGCATGGGCTGTGGAGAAAAAGGAACCCTTTTCCACTATAGGTAGGAGTATAGACTGGTACAACTACTGTGGAAAGCATCGTGGAAATTCCTTAACAACTAGGATCGGAGGTCACATTAGACCCAGTTATTCCCCTCCTGAGTATTTTTCCCAAGAAAACCTGAAAACATCATCGCACAGCAATATATTTGCACCCATTTTTATAGCAGGCAATTTGTCATAGCTAAATCTTGAAAACAACCCAAATGCCCATCAACTGAGGCGTGGATAAAAAAGATATGGTATTTTTATACAATGGAGTATTACTCAGCCATAAAAAAGAGAAAGAGGAGGCTTTTATAGTTAAATGGATGCAACTAGAGACCATGCTCAAAAGCGAAATAAATCATATCCTCGTGTATAAACAGAGTATTGTCTCCCTAGTGTTTGAACCTGAAAGGGTAAATAAAATCTGAAGGGTAAAGTAGATGTTGTGAAAGGGAAAGAGAAACTATTCAAAGAAAAGGAACAACTGGGATGAGGAAAAAGAGAAAAGAAAGAAAAAGAGAAAAAGAAACATATGTGTGTATATACACACACAATAGCTTGGATAATTGTACTGCTGATTTCTGCTGTTCTATTGAAAAAAGCAGTTTACGCTTCAGTTTCTTTTCTCTCATTTTTTAATTTTTTGACCAAGTTTAAATGCTTATATCTAGCAATCTGACCAACTAATTTGAGAACAACAATGTGCAATTTAGCAACCCTTGTTGAATTTCTATTGAAAAAGAAAGCAGCCGCAAGAGGTGAGAAGGGACAACACTGCTCAACTGAGGTCTGGGCGGGGGCAGCTAACGTGTGCATCCGGCAGCAGGGGAGGCCACAGCAGGCACGGGACCTTGGAGATGCATGAGACGGGGTGGCGAGCGAGTGTGACGGGCTAACTAACGGCCAGCTTGCGTGGGAACACCCAGCTGAACTGGATCAGCACGGCTCTGGGCGTGCCAGACTCACCTGGGTCTTGTTGCCAGCTGCAAGGAAGGAGAACTGGTGGGAAGATCGCATGCTGCTGATTTTCCTGGAGAACCTTACTGTAGCTGGTTTTCCTGATACAGACTTGGCTGTTCTCCTTGTCGGGGGAGCTCGGGTTCTCACTGTCATCAGGGATGGCTGTGGTCCTCTCTGGGGGAGCGCTGGTCTTTGCCTTGAGCATTGCTTCCTGCTGCCAGTGCAGATCCCTCAGCCTCCTTCTGGCAAATACATATATGTGAGAGTGTGTGTGTGTGTGTGTGTGTGTGTGTATGCATGCATGTATTTAATACAGGGTCTACAGGGTGTCACTACGTAGATCAGACTCGTAGTGATTCTCCTGTTTTTCAGCCTCCCAAGTGCTGGGATTACAGGCACATGTCACCACACCCAGTCTCAATCGCTGTCTCAGAGCACCCCCGGGGGGCGGGGCAGGCACAGCACGGTGGGGGGATATTGAGTCCCGCTGCTGCGCTGTGCCTAAGCAGGTGCTTTAGCCCTTGGCATGGCTCCTATAAATACCGCTGGCCTTTCGGCCTCCCTGATGCAGATCCTTCATAGACTTATGTGGGACGTTGTGATGAGATCCAGGCCCCCAGCTGGGTTCTTTGGGTCTCTCACGTGTGGACAGATCTCTTGCACTTTTCTGCACTTGACTTTCTGTGTGACTATTATAACCCTATTAATTAGGTGTCCTATATTAAATTTATCCCTTTGCAAACCCTGACTACAGCAGTGAACAATAACAACAACTACAGAAGACAGGGAGAGAGAGAGAGAGACTACAGAGGGCTTAAAGGGATGCTAAGGGGATTAAAGAAAACAAAGAAAGCCTGAAAGTGGGTCAGAACCAGCCTCAAGTCACTGCATCCACCTTAATGTGGAACACATTTATACTTTCACGCCTAACACACCCTGGAACACTAATATCAAGGTGAACTCAGGTTACTTCCTCCTCAAACTATTCCTTTGCTATGCCTTTCAACTGAATCTTTTTTTCTTAGAAATGAGCTGTGCTTTGACTACATAAATTGTTGCTAGAAATTTCTATCATTTCAAACAATGTAGAAATAATCTGCAAAAAAAAAATATTTCATTCCTTTCTCAGCTCTATTTCAAAATATATCACACGCCTTCCTCCACCCTATGTGCCCCAGACTCCTTAAACACTACATAAGGGGCTGCCCCAGGAGGGCTCGCGTCCTTCCAGCCTACCTGGGGCCTTACGTGTGGGATGCCACCCTTTCCTATTGCCTTTGCACCAGTACCTTCCCAATCTTTACTTTTTCCTTTGCTGGTTTACAATATAACTCCACTGACATGGACTTGATTTTTAAGCATCCATTGCCCTAGGAGGAGCTTAAATGCTCTGATAAGAATAGAAAAGGAGAACCGGGTACAAGTGAGACTCCTACAGACCTTCAAGGGGGCTTCTGCCCAGCAGTGTGGCCTGGGGAACCCTGCAGCAGGTCAGGCCTTCTGGGAGGTCCTATAAAAGCTGGCCTCCCAGGCCTCATCCTCTTGGCTGAAGATGGAGAAATGTCCCGAAGAGCCCTATGCTGGCATTTCAAGGCTTCAACTTAGAAACTGCTTGCATGTTGCTGCTATTAGCGACTCACTGGTAACAACAGGTCATCTGTTTCCACTCAACTGGAAGAAGTGAGCAAAGAAGTGCCCTGTAAGTGTGTGTCAGGAGCAGAGAAGGACAGGGTATAGGACAAGCGGCGCTAGCAGTGCCCTAGCTCATTGTTTTAAAATAAACTTTGTTTTTAATGGAAATAGCTATGGATAATGACATAGAGAATTATATAATGTGTTTGTAATCACTACAATGTAATCTTCATCTGGGTAGGAATTCTTTAAAACTGATTTGTCTCTAGTGCTTAAAACAATGCCTGTCATATAGGAGACTTTAAACAAATATTTGGGGATAAACAGAACTCCTATAAGTAATAATCAAAGACAGAAAGAAGAGAACTGAGAGTAATGTTTCTTTCATCAGAATGTTTATATTTAACTTACTATTTATTATTTTTAAACAATGTTTTAGTTACTTTTCTTTCATTACTGAGACAAAACTATCTGACACCCAAAGTTAAAGGAGAAAGGTTTATGTAGCTCACAGTTTGTAGAGGTTTCATTCCATACTTGGCTGGCTCCAAGAGAGGAGGCTTGGCAGACAGGTATTGCAGAGGAGAGACAGTTCATAGCAAGCAGAAGGTATCAAAGTAAGCAAGAGACACGACAAGTGTCCTTATGTCCCCTACATTGTACCCAGTCTACTGGGATTAGGACAGTACCAAAGCAAGCAGTGGGTCGATTTAGTAAACACCCACCCTTAATCCTAGCACGGCGCCATGAATCGATAACACACTCTAGATTCACCCACCACCTATGATTGCATGAGGCTTTGGGGAACATCTAGGCACAAGCCATAACAAACACCAAGTAAGAAACTTCAACTACTACATTTAAATGATGGTGACACCTGTGTCCTCTCTTATGCTGGAGACACTCCAGCATAATGTGGGTCTTCCTTTCTGCAGGCCCCCGGATCTTCCAAACGACTGCTGGGTCTTGTGATTAGTTAGGGAGCTTCCTTGTTGGGGGAAGGTCTCTGAATCTCCCCTCTGATTCTAGGTCCGGTGCCTAGGCTCCCTGGGTGCTGCACCTGACCATTGAATACAGTACGCAACTTGCAAGGAGGCCCACAATTATTCATATGACAACAAGAAGCATCAAGTGGTAACTAGTAGGGAAAAAAGAAGAAAAATCAGGACAGGCAGTATTCATGCTGTCTGGCTTTACCTACTGTATTCTGGTCATTGATCCTCCCTCATTCTCAGAACCAAAATATGGCCTCTTCTGTGGAGCTGCACAAGATTTGGAAGCAGCAGACTGGAGGGTTAATCTCAACTCCTCATGCCAAGTCTCATTTTTGTCTCCCCAGCGTCAGACTCCTTCCTGACACCTGATGAACCTGAACTCCCCAGGAAGCAAATGAAATCAGGTCAGGGTGTTCTACACAGACTACCTGTGAGTGGAGGCTGGTCAATCCACAACAAAAGCTTCAAAAAGGACCTGTGCCTCTCTTGGATACTCCGGGTTTTTTCTTCAAGTGAGGAGCCTCCATAGAATACAGCTACATCCATGGTTTATCTGGGGTGAGCTGGTTGACATGGGGTGCCGGTTAATTTGGACAGAACAGATGATTAATAATTTTTTTCTCTTCTATTGCTATTTCCTAGCCTTTATGTGTTACAGGTAATACTAAAGTAATGGATTTTCTTTTACCCAGAGGCAGTATGTAGCATGGAGGATAAAAGCAGAGGAGCCAGACTAAATTGGGTGAATCTTGCCTATTCCTCTTAGGAGCTAAGTAAGTGACACAAGACTAGTTACTGAACTCTCTATGCCTCAGTTTTACCATCTGTAACATGAGCTTTGTTACGATTTGGATGTGGCTGGAGTGGGACCCAAGTGTTCTTGTATTGAAATGTAACTGCCATTGTGAGAGGTTAAGAATTGAATTTAATCTGATAGTGAGATGCTCAGAGGTAGAGCCCTTGGGAGGGGTGGGATTAAATTCATCAGGGTGGAGCTGCTATGAGTGAATACTGATGGCTTTATATAAAGAGGCCAAGAGATGTGCACACTGTCCCTGCCTCTCAGCGCCACCTCAGGATTCTACGAGCAAAAGGCCACCACTAGATGCAGCTCTCCAACACTGGGCTCCTGGGACAACGAGCCAGAATAAAAATACCCAGCCTTGTAAAAATTCTCAGTATTTCGTGATAATAACCCTAAGCAGGCATATACCTCCTGCACATTATATATAAAGCCTGATTGCCACTCTACGTCTCCTTGTGCTGGCAAGCACAATGCAGCGGTGACAATGATTTGCTAGAAGAATCATGAAATTCGTAAAATGTACCTATTTTATTTCCAATTCACTTTTGTAAAAGAAAGCCAGATTCTTACTTCTTATAGTTTTAGTTGATATCACTACAAAGTTCTAAAACTTTAAAGTATTATTTTGAACTCCTATTCTCCCTGTATCTTGACACTGTTGATGGGAGATGGGAATATATACATTTCTTCACTTATGCAAACCACAGGATATGTTAAGCAGCCAGTGTTTCCAACATAAGTGACATACTCTCTCTGTCTCTCTGTCTCTGTCTGTCTGTCTGTCTCTCTCTCTCTCTCTCCACCCCCTCTTTCTTTCTGCCAGAGCTATTTGTCATATCCACACCTCAGCTCCTGATGGAAGAGGATATGTTAAGCAGCCAGTGTTTCCAACATAAGTGACATACTCTCTCTGTCTCTCTGTCTCT
>NW_004524591.1:6050939-6052575 GCF_000260255.1 Octodon degus
AATGTGTATACACCAAACATGGGAGCACCTAACTATATAAAGCAAATCTTAATGGACATGAAAAATCTAGTATCCAAAACCACAATCTTAACAGGAGACCTTAACATCCCCTTATCCCCAAAAGATAGGTCAACCAGACAAAAACTTAGCAAAGAAATAACAGAACTGAACCATATCTTGAACAAAAGGACTTGGTGGATATATACAGAGTATTCCACCCAAACACAGCTGAATACACATTTTTCTCAGCTGCACATGGATCATTTTCTAAAATAGACTACATACTGGTCCATAGGTCATGCTTATGTATATGTAAGAAAACAAATTATCCCATGCACATTATCTGACCACAGTGCAATGAAAGTGGAAATAAATGACAAAAGAAACCAGAAAAAAACTTTCAATACATGGAAATTAAATGACACCCTACTCAGAAACCAATGAGTCACAGATAAAATTAAACAAGAAATTCAACAATATCTATAATTCAACAAAAATTCAAGCACAACTTATTGGAATTTATGGGATATGATGAAAGCAATTCTCAGAGGGAAATTCATAGCTGTGAACTCACACATTTGGAAAACAGAATGGAAACAAATAAATACCCTAATTCTGCACCTTCAACAACTAGAAAAGGCAAAGCAAACCAAACTCAGAGCCCAAAGACAGGAAGAAATCATAATGATTAGAGCAGAAATGTATTCAATTGAGACAAAGAAAACAATTCAAAGAATTAAAAAAGTCAAAAGTTGGTTCTTTGAAAGTTTAAACAAAATCGATAAGCCCCTAGCTAACCTCATCAAAAAGAGGAAAGAAAAAATTCAAATACAAGCAATAAGGAATGAAAAGCATGTAATTACCACAGACCCAGTGGAAATTCAGAAGATTATCAATAGCTACTTTGAGAATCTTTACTCTCACAAAACAGAAGACACAGAAGAAATGGACAGATTCCTAGAAAGGTATAAATTACCACAACTGAATCAACAAGATATAACCACTCTCAATAGCCCAACAACAACCAATTAAATACGAGATGTAATTAAAAACCTACTGACAAAGAAAAGTCCAGGTCCAGATGGATTCACAGCTCAATTCTACAAGATATTTACAGAAGATGTAGTCCCTGTACTCCTCAAACTCTTCCATGAAATTGAAAAGGAAGCAATCCTCTCAAAATCATTCCTGGAGACAAATATTATACTGACACCAAAACTAGAGAAAGACCCAACTAAGAAAGAGAACTACAGGCCAATCTCCCTCATGAACATAGATGCCAAAATCTTCAATAAAACCCTAGCAAATAGAATACAGCAAAACATCAAGAAGATCATACACCATGACCAGGTAGGATTCATCCTAGGAATACAAGGATGGTTCAATATTCAAAAATCTGTAAATGTAATACACTATATCAATAGAGTGAAAACTAAAAACCACATGATCATCTCCATTGACGCAGAAAAGGCTTTTGACAAAGTTCAACACTCATTCATGTTTAAAGTCCTACAGAAAATTGGTATAGATGACTTCTACTTCAATCTAGTAAAAGCCATTTATGAAAACCCAACAGCTAACATAGTCCTAAATGGGGAAAATCTGAAAACTTTTACTCTTAGATCTGGTACAAGAC
>NW_004524591.1:6052675-6058650 GCF_000260255.1 Octodon degus
TCTCTCTCTCTCTCTCTCTCTCTCTCTCTCTCTCTCTCTCTCTCTCTCTCTCTCTCTCCACCCGCTCTTTCTTTCTGCCAGAGCTATTTGTCATATCCACACCTCAGCTCCTGATGGAAGAGGATATGTTAAGCAGCCAGTGTTTCCAACATAAAGAGCTTGAACTGGGAGAAGACACCCAGGTGGGAAATTCAACAGCCCCATAGATGACGGAGCTGCTGCGGCGGTCGGAGGACACACCAGGAAGATGCAGTGTCAGAGCTGACCTTTGGGAAGTTGAACACCCTGTAGAAGGAGAAGAAAGCCCGCCGTGCAATGTGAGAGTCCAGCAGGGTGAGACTTAGCATGCAAATAAGATAATCCCTCTGAATCCCTGCATCACAGTTGCTAAATCTGGTTCTTACACCATAAATAGCTCCACCTGTAGTAGTGCAGTTGTTGAATTCCAGTCTGTGCTTGAAGTCTCTGGTCTAGAGTCTTTCCCCCTTCTTTCTTCTAATGCCAGCTACATTTCAAAGTACAGAGAAGAGTTCTAAGGCTGGAGAGACAGCTCAGAAGCATGAGACTCTGCCTGGAAAGTGCAAGGTCCTAAGTTCTATCTCAAGTACGAAACAATTAAATAAATGCAGTTCCAACACACGCTTACTCACAGAACTCACGAAACACAATAACACTCCACCAGAGTTCGAGGCCAGAGTTCCTCTGTAGAAGGAGAAACCATCGACTTCATGAGACAGTACTTCCACCTTCAAAGAAGAATCCCACACACATTCTCATCACGAGGTACAATTCAAATATAGCTTGTCATTTGATTCTATATCCTTTAGGGTAAATAAACACAACTCAATGACGCTGTGACGACTGTTCAGCAGGGTTGGTGCTAGGTGTGGAATAAAGGAAAAGTACCTTTTCTGACCACATCTTTCCTTGTGTTCTAGATAGTTGTTATAAACTGAATGTTTATGACCCCAACATTCATATGTTCAAATCTTTAATGAGATGGTATTAGGCAGTGTGGCGTTAAGAGACAACTAGGGCATAGAAGTGGAACCTTCATAAACAAGACCCGTGGTTGTATAAGGAGAGAGATTAGAGAACTCTCCCAGTTCTCTTCCACGTGAGGATACAATAAAAAGGCAGCTGTATGCAGCCAACAGAAGTCCTCGCCAGAGCCTGACCATGCTACCATGCTGAGCTTCCACTGTTAGTCTTCCGGACTGCAAAAAGTGCATTTCTATGGCTTGTGAACTGTCATTTGTTGGCATTGCATGATAACAGCCCAAAGTGACGCAACTAGTCATCCTGAAATCTTGTAGAAAAATAGCCCAGTGAAGAAACATGGCTCCCTGGCTCTGTTCTTGATTCTCAAGTAGAAAGAGCATCAAGACAGAGATTCCCTCATTTTTAGTCGCTATAGTACTGATTGGGAAAATTGGAAAGATCAGAAGAACTATGGAATCAGCATTTTTTTTTTTACTGCTGTGGAATTGAATTCAGTGGTGTGAAACAAAAACTAGTCAACTTTTCAGGATGGAATAATCAATGGCTGGAAAAAATAGGAAGGTTTTCCTACCAACATTCATTCCAAACACTTCTCCTGCCACCTGAAACCGTACCTCTTTGTTCAACCGCCTCCTCGATCTGCTCAGTGAACACTACTACCAGCAGGGGAATCTTCTTCATTACCAGTAATAGCACCTCCATTCCCCTCACCAAAACCTGATTTGCAGTGGGCGTGCGACTCAGTTCTGTGAAGGCTACCTGAATAGAAGCTTGAGGAAAAGCCTTCAGAAAAACTTTTCTTTTTCTTCAGAGGTGATAATGGAATAATTTAGGCCACCTTTTCAATAGAATGACATGCCAGTATATGAAATCTGGATCTACCAATATCTTGAGGGCAGGTGATCTAAGAAGACAGCCAATTTAAAAGAGTAGGATTTAGATCTAGCAGAGATTCAGAGGTCTGGCTCTGAATGTATGAAACATAATTTTTTTTATAGTTCATCAAACCTGTATTACCTGGTTATAGCAGCAGGGAATGTACACAGACAGGAAAATTACAAAAAATAAGCATAAATTGACAATGACTAGTAAAAACTACCCATTTGATTAGACCATTACCCTTTAATGTGAGATTTCCCTCTTCCTACCCTTCTCCCTCTCCCTCTTCTCTTTCTTCTTGACCTCTCCCTTCCCCTCGCCTCCTTCTCCTGTCCCTTTTTGTCTCTCATTCTTCCCAAGGTGTTTTCAGTGAAACATAAATTTGATCCCCCTTTGGAGTTCTCGTCAATGGAGGGAAAACATTTTTTATTGTTTAAACAAGTAGATCTTAGTGTTTCAATATAATAATGAAAAAGCCTAACAACTAATAATTTTTTTTCAAATGTATTTGGTTCAAGATCTCATTACATAGCTCAGACTGGCAGTGACTCTCCTGTTTTCAGCCTCCCCAGCTCTGGGATTACAGGCATGTGCCACCACATCCGGTCTTAGTGGCCAGCTCAGCATGCCTGGGGGTGGAGCCAGCATGACATATGGTACCAGGGCTCAAATCTAGGTCCCTGAGCTTGCCTAACCAGGAGCTTAATTAGCTGAGCTACCTTGCGGGCCCTCGTAACTAATAATTGTCAATACTTTTACATCAAAGTTAATACATAACATAGCTAATAAGTCTGTTAATGACTCTGTGCAAGATGATTTAGAAGAATTTATACTGTAGATTAGTAGAAGCCACAAAAAGGATAATTTATAGAGAAACAGTGTTGAATCTAATGCTTAGTATCTGCCCTTACCTGGAAGAAAGCCATAGCCAGATGTTAAGATTTTCCCCTTGGGGTCTCCAATGTGGAATTCCAGACAAGAGCCTCAGGGTCATTCCATGAGTTAAATGAAACCTCTTAAATGTTCATAATCGGTGCAAAGCATGAACTTGTCATGTTTCTATAGCTATACAATTTAGACACGATCCATAAACAAATAAAGTTAATAAAAATTGTTGATTCAAATAAAAATCGTATAGAAATAATAAAGAATGAAGCAGGAGAAAAACAGCTAGAGGGCAAGAAAAACTTAAACCATAAATACTAAAATTTCTTAGCAAAGAAACTGTCAAGTTTACCAATTCAATAATGACCTTGTTAAATTTTCTTGTCAAGGAGCTTCCGACAGACAATTCCTGAACTTCTACAGAAATCAGCAAAATACCAAGAGCTCATGTCAGGGAAACAGCACAATTTGAATAGTGGAGGTCATTGTCACTGTGGGCCACACCGAGGGAAACAGTGATGCAAGTGCACATGTAATACTTTGAGTCATTAATTTGTAAATGACAAAGATCGGAAATAAGGGATTTCTCTGCCCAAAAGACATCCCAATTACTAAAGCTATGATACAAAATATAACTAAAGTAAACAGAAGGAAATTGAAAAAGAATGTATGTAATTACACCAAAGACAGGATGCATGACATTTTTCACCACCTAATACCACAATAGGTAGATGGATTAGCTCATTATACTACCTGACTTAGAAAATACAGAAAGGATTACTTAAAATAATGCCATATAAAAGGCTTAGTTGACTTCCTTTAGTTGAATGGTATTCACACATTAGTGACAGTATTTTAAAAGTTCCTAAGTGGAAGTAGGAATGCAGTAAAATAGCTTTTAGACCACCTACATGTACCATACATTAAATTTCACAACACATTCCTTTTAGAAAATGCTTGTTTTTATAACATTCATTCCAGTTACTGATAGAAACTGCAAACAGGGATATGGAATTTAATTAATTCACAAAATGCAGCTGTATTTCAAGTCCTGGCAACTGGCCAATGATTTTAAATTTTTACATAGAAAGAAAGAGCAGTACAACAGTTACACCAGAAATATTTTCAATGTCCCTGTTATTTTTTAATTTAGTGAGACAGACCAGAAGAGCAAACTCTTAACCGCATAAATTTCCACCACTGGGGATAGGACCAACTCTTGAGTGACACATAATTGTGACAACGCAGTAATGTTATGCGATATGACCACACAACTTTACCAAATCACCTGACTTGGTCAGATTTTGATATAATGTAGAATAATATAAACTACATCAGCTTAAACAAAGGAGAAGTAATCTACACAATTAAATTATAGTACAAGTGGGTGTGGAGCTAGCTAGAACTATGTACTGAAATATTACAAGATTTTTTCTCTTATACTGTGTATTTTCTTCCATTATCAACCCATGCTACAGGAAAAAACATGACTGGTAGCTGTTTCTAGTCTTATATGTTAACAGCTTGAGGAAAGAACTCGAGAAAAGGTTACTGACTGTTGTGGCTTGGGTGCCACACCAATATTCGTAGCTACTTTTAAGGTCCATTAATTTTAGGTTTCTACCTTTAAACCAAAGGCTATGGCCAGTGGGGTGAGTCACGTGAGTCACCTACTGACTGACAAAAACCTCTCATCATATAGATAAGATCAAAAAATGAATCATCAGCAAGAATACATGTAGGAAACATTCTAATTAACATTAATTAGAAAACATATATAAGAAGCCTATAAAAATCATCATGTTACAAAAACCCATAGAATGGAAGAAAACACTTGCAAATGACACATCAGATAAGCATCTAGTATACACAGCATATGAAGAACCCTTAAAATACAACAACTATGATGCCAGGCGTGGTGGTGCATGTCTGTAATCTCAGCACAGGGGAAGCAGAGGCAGAAGGATTGTCATGAGTTCAAGGCCAGCATGGGCTACCTAGTGAGTTCAAAGCTAGCTTGAACTATATAGCAAGACTCTGTATCAAAAAGCCAAAACAATAAACCCTCAACAAGTAAAAGAAAATCTGCCTAATTAATGAATGAACAAAAATTATGAATAAACATTTCCCCAAGAAGATACATAAATGGCAGCACATGGAAAGATATTCCACATATCAGTCAAGGCTCTGTTCCACTGATCCTCAGTTCTGGTTTGGTGTTTGTTTGTTCATTTGTTTCTTTTGCTAGTGTCATATCATTTTTATCATAGTAGCTTTTTAGTATAATTGAAAATTGGGTGATGTGGTACCCCCTGCCTTGTCTTTTTTACTGAGAATTGTTTTTGCTATTCTAAAATTCTTCTGGCTCCAAACAAAATTTAGGAATTTTTTTTCTAGTTCTGTGAGGTATGCTAATGATATCTTTTCATTTTCAGATGTCCTGTTCTCCTTTTTCAGAGTACTATAGCTATCAATATAGAGATACTTTATTTCCTTTGTCATATTGATTCCTAAATATTTCCTTTTATTTGGATGCTTTTGTCAAAGGTGTTACTTCCCTTGTTTCTCTTAGTCAGTTTATTGTTTGTGTACAGGAATGCTACTAATTTTTGAGTGTTGATTTGGTATCTAGTTACATTACTGAATTTGGTCATTGAATCTACAAATCTTTTGGTGGAGTTTTTGGGGTTTTCTATGTATAGTGCATATCATTTCATGATAATTTAATTTCTTCTGTACCTATCCTTATCCTTTTTATTTGTTCTTATGTAATTACTATGGAAGAAAGATAGTCTCTTTAATAAGTAGGGCTGGAAAAATTGAATTTCTATGTGCTAAAACTAAAACTAGACCCATGATGAACACCATGCATTAAAGTAACAGTGAAATGGATCAAAGATCTAAATATTAAAACAGAAACACTAAATCTTTTGACAGAATAGGAAGAACTCATGAACACAGATGTAGGCAAAGATTTCATGAACAAATTCCTGATTATATGGGAAATAAAAAAAAAAATCATAACCGAGGATCACATTAAATCCTCGGCAACTGGCCAGTGATTCTAAATTTTTACATAGAAAGAAAGAGCAGTGCAACAGTTACACCAGAAATATTTTCAATGTCCCTGTTATTTTTTAATTTAGTGAGACAGACCAGAAGAGCAAACTCTTTACAGCATAAATTTCTACCACTGGGGATAGAACCAA
>NW_004524591.1:6059220-6074588 GCF_000260255.1 Octodon degus
ATATATATATTCCAATATACTCCAATATATATATTGGAGTACTACTCAAGCAGAAAAAAGATGCACTTGAGACATAGCTAAACAGATCCACCCTGAGACCATACTCTTAAGTGAAATAAATTGGACACATATGTGTGTAAATATCAAGTTGTCTCCCTGGTATGAGAAACTGAAAGAATAAATAAGGACCAAAATGTACAATAGATGTTATGAAGCAGAAAAAAAAAGTTCAAAAAGAAAGAGGAACTAGGGAGGAGAAAGGGGAAAAGATGAAAGGGAAAAAGAAAAATGATTCTAAAAAAGGATAAAGCAGAAATGAACATTTGTAAGTAGAGGGAGGAGAAGTAGAAAGGAGGAGGAACATGCTGTACAATAACTCCCCATCACGGTGTTCCCTTCCATTGCTGCTCCACTTCCTTTCCCTCTAACCTCTTTGTCAGAATTTCATTCTTCGCTTCACCCTTTATTGCCACCTTTTTTCTATGCTTTTTTTTTCTCTTTTGAAGCTGTCTTCTCCTTCCTTCTCTTCCTATGTATTTTCTTCTCTCTCAGTCACTCTATCTCCCTTATCCCCAGACTCATTTTCAATAGCTCATGCGTGTGAAAATCATCTACAGTTATTAGTCAGATGGGTCATAGAGTGGGAGCTTTCAGCTTGATTTCTCACTGAATTATTCCTAAATTCAGGCAAAGTATAAGGAACTTGACAGAACCTAAATTAGTTCTTGGTCTACCTTTTGTGTGCAAATTTATGAAAAAATGCCAAGCTTCTGAGCAACTACCACCTTATTGTGTAAGATTGTCTTTCTTTGTTATACCCACGCATGAATTCATGGTAATAGAAAGTATTCTGTAGAGCTTCAGAAGCTTTAAAAAATTGCAATGTAAAAACCTCTCAATGCCTTTGCAATTTTTATGAAAAAGATTTCTTTTGAGCTACTTTCCCACATGGAATTCCTCTAATTAAAATAATTACTGAACTTTACTCTGCTATTCGGTTTATATGAAAAGGTAGAAATGAGAACATCATTAACAAGAACCTAACAGCTGAATAAAGGCCACAAAGACAGAGTGAATGTGGTCACTAAGACAGTTTGGAATTGTGTATGAAGGCAACTGAAATACTTCAGTCTCTAAACAAATAATAGTAACATCTCTAATGATCCGTTTGATTGCCACACAATAGCAGGCAGAACAAACACAATTAAAGCCCATTTAAAGCTATGAGCATTTAGGCTATTTGCTTTTAAACTTTCAGTCTTTGGAGAGTCTCTCAGTCACATCTCCAGTCCCTGGTAGAGTGTGTGGTTTGTGCTAGGGACTCAGTTAATTTCATGCCTGCTGACTGAATTAATGAATAAATAGTGGGTACTAGATTATCTCAAATAGTTTCCTTATGCAGTGAAAAGGGTACTGGAAATGCTTTGACAGCCCATGTCTGGCCACATGTGGTGACCCAGGTTTCCTGGAGATGACTCTGGAGTCTCATCCTGTCATCATAGAAGGCAGAAGAGAAAAAGAAAGAATCTGTGGCCAAGACTTCAGGATGCCATCTCTAATAGTGATTGTAAAACTCTTCCAGATCAGTAAGGAAAATGATTTGGCAGCTAAATTGCCTTTTTGAAACCTACCTCAGCATGGTAAAAGGGCCCAGAAGAAGGATCCCATATCCTCAAAAATTTCAGTTATGAAGAATTCTAGAGAAACCCACATCTATTGATGGACTGTAAAACTCATATGTTAATACGTCAAAACCATATAGTGACAGAGAATGTCCCAAATTGATACAATGTTCATGTTTTACACTGTTCCTTTGTCCCTATTTTAAATCTATAGCACATTTGAAACATTTCTTCATAAACAGAAACATTTTGGTATTCATGTTGGCAAATTGTTCTTTTAAAGTCAACACTCCATTTAGCACTTGCATCCAGGCGTGTAGTGATGCGACAGCACAGAGAAGGTCTTGGTTCTTCACAGGCTGCCTGAGGATGGCTGACATCGTGACTGACGAACATCAGACCTGGGGCTGGTGAGATGGCTCAGTGGTCTAAAGCACCTACTTAGAACAAGCTAAAGCACAGGGACCACGGTTCAATCCCCAGCACCACATGCTAGCCAGCCCTGACCCGGCCACACACACACACACACACACACACACACAAATATATAAATAAATAAAATTTAAAAAAGAAAAAAAGGGGGCCAGGGAGATGGCTCAGTAGAATAAGCACTTGCCTGGCAAGCCCAAGTGTCTGAGTTCAATCCCCAGTTCCACCAAAAAAAAAAAAAAAAAAATTAAAACAAAAAATGAAATGAACATCAGACCAGAGGCTCAGTGCCAACCTTCTACTCTAGAGGAAACCCACCTCAGGAAGGCAACAGCACGTAGACTGAAATTGTGGGGAAAGTAGCCAAAACGTACAACTCTCGGGGCCATCTTTGTTTCTGGACTTAGGACCCATTTTTGTGACAGGCAGGCAACTGGCTTTGATGCGATTTATGATTCCTTGGAATATTTAAAGAAAAATGAACCCAAACTCAGATTTATACGGCATGGCCTATGTGGGAATACGAAAGTAGGGAAAGGGACACAAAAACAAAATGAGAACATCTGGGAGGCTGAAAAGGCCGGAGCTCGTGCTGGAAAAAAGTAGGAGGAAATATTCTGTACTGACTTCATCTGCCATGATTGTGGGAATTTTTCATAAAGGGATTAATAAAGTGTGAAAACTTTCACAGCATTCATTTTAGATTAATGTGTAGCTTAATATTTATCCTTTTAAATTATCCTCAAACTAAATTATTGTCTCTTATGGTAAAAGAGTTGGGTTTACTTTTGCTTTTAAATATGCAGGGGCCGGACTGATAGCTCAGTGAACTAAAGTGCCTGCTTAGGCAGAGCACAGCGGCCAAGGTTCAATCCCCAGCCTGCCGTGCCAGCCTGGCCCCCGGGGTGCACTGAGACAGTGATTGAGACTGGGTGTGGTGGCGCACCTGTAATCCCAGCACTTGGGAGACTGAAAACAGGAGAATCACTCCGAGTCCAATCTACGTAGTGAAACCCTGTAGACCTTGTCCTAAATACAGAAAAAGAAACAATAAAATAAATATACAATACCATCTACATAACATTCCAAGAGTAAATCTATCTTTTTAGATATGAATATTACTTCAGAATTTGTCAAGATGAGAAATGTCAAATTGTCACTGCATACAGTGACAAAAACATGGATGCTCTTGTGCAGGGGTGTTTGACCAGAGAAATATCTCTTTTTGTGTTTTATATCTTAACTATATTTTAAATATATCATAGTAATAGACATATGGGGACATTTATAATTAGTTACCTATTGTTGCATAGCAAGTTCTCAAATTAGTTTAAAATAATTAGCATTTGTCACTGTCAACCATGAGTGTCTGGAGTCTGTGTATGGCTCTGCTGGGTGCCTCTGGTTAGTGTCTCCACAAGGCTGGGATCAAGATCAGGACAACCCTTATTTCATACTCTCTTGGAGAATGGATTCCCTCCATACATCCTCACTAGTGGACCTTGGTTCTCTCCCACTATCGGGCACAGACATCGGTACCTGGTCATGTTTGCTTCTGTACACATCAGTCCATGTGCAACTGGCTTCCCTCAGCATGAGCTAGACAGCAAGCAGATGAGTGGTTATGATAGGAAGCATCATTTTTTCCATAACCTAATCTCAGATGTAACTTCCTGTCCTTCATATTGTTAGAAGTGAGTTCATAAATGTAGCCCACATGCAAGAAGCAAGGACCCTAGAAAGATGCAAAAACCCAGAGGCAGGGATCCCTGAGTACGGCATGAGGGCTTCCTGCCTGGTCTATTTCCTACTGCTGTAGTAACACCTGAAAGTGGGCAGTGTAGAAAGAAAAGCCATTTACTCAGCTCACAAGTTTGAAGGCTGAAAGTCCACAATCGGGCAGTCACAGTTATCCGGACTCTGATGAGGGCCTCATGATGGAGCCATGGAGGATAACAAGGCAAGGGGATGTGAAAGGGAAGCACATGGTGAAAGAGAAACTCAAAGAGCAATTTAAGGGGTGAAGCTTCCTCCACAGCAACTCACTCTCTAGGGAACGGCCAGGGTCGCAAGACAACCACCTTAAGCTCTTCCCAAGGGCAGTGCCACCAATGGCCTAGCCACTGCCCACTAACCCCATCTGTTAAAACCTCTACCACCTCAGTGCCACCATCCTCTGAGGTCCAAACCTCCACCACATGAAACCTTGGAGAATAAACCACACCCAAACTATATAGCATCGACTCTGTGTATGTACATCTCCAGGTAGATTACATGCACCAAAATGTATACATACATGTGCCTTTTTGCATGCACGTGGTGTACATATTTACGTTGATTACTTATGCTCCAAATGCCTGATTGTAGGATCATGTATGACGAGAAAGCAGTATTCTTGCTGGCATTAAAAAGACATCTCTGCAAGTTTAGGGAAAATCCTCTCACAATTTGAATCAAGACTAAATTGGAAAAATGTGAAGGAGGGTAATTTTAGTGATTTCACAGATTGCAATCCTGGTGCTACTGTTTAGAAGAGCGTGTTAACCTTGTGGCATCTTCCCACCTTCCAGAACACCACAAGATGACTGGAAGCAACCCACTGATGACTTCAAGAAATAAATAGGCCCCGGTTCCACCAAAAAAAAAATAAAAAAAAAAAAAGAAAGAAATAGGAAACCTGCTACCCTGGCTTGTGGGGTGCTAGTAATCGGTATTTGAGTGTTAAAACTTAAGCAATGTATATGAAAAGTAATTTACAAAAAAATGGAAATGGAAATTTTTTTTGAAGTCAAGAGGGAATTGTGTTACAGAAGAGGAACTATGAGTTTAGGGAGGCCACATATTTTATAATAGATAGTAAGGCTGCTTGGCCTTCTCTTTATTATAAGGTGTAGAGACATTATTTTTACTAGTTTTCAGTAAAAATAAAAACAAAAACAAGATACCTGCCATTTGCTCTGGTGGTAGACACTATGTCTTCCAATGCTTTTCACTATACAGAATCCTTGAAAGCATAGTCTTTAAGAAAAGCAATCACTACCCTTGCTTGTGGCAGGATTGTGAGAGATTGCTAACTGTCCTCTAACATGCCACTATCATTTGCGTTTTGTGAAGCAAATTAGGCTAGTCCAATGGCAGTGGGTTACCAGAACTTATTAACAGCAGTGTGAAGCAAATTATAGCTGTCAATTAAAATAGGTTATTATTGTACCTAAAGTTTCAATGATGAAAATGTGATGCTACGATTATCTAATATTGTGAAAAGGTATATATAACTGTTATACAGAAAATGTAAGACTATGCATTGCTTGCAGCAGATATATTGTTCATTTGACTCTTGTTGTTTATAACATAAAATGGGTGATCATTTTATCCAATAAATGTATTTTTACTCTGAGAAATAGAATATCTAGTGTGATTATTGGAATTACTCAAGACAATATCAGAAGAATTTTTAAAGTTATATAGGTCTAATAAGTCATCACATGCATCATTTTTCCTCATACACTTCAACCTTAAATTTTTTCTTTAAAAATAATGTCAGCAGGGCTGGTGGGTTAGCTCAGTTGTTTAAAGCACCTGCTTGGGCAAACTCAGTCAGGCGCAGAGGACTGTGGTTTAGTCTCCAGCTCCACAAGTCGAACCATACCAGGCCAATAAGGCAACCTGAGCTAGCAAAAAAAAAAAAAAAAAAAATCCTTTTCCAATTTAAAAAAAAATAATAATAATAATGTCAGCATCTGCACAAAAATCTTTCATTCTATAAACAATAACTATTTCCCTTGTAGGACATTATAATTAAATAAGTGGGTTCTTTTATATTTATCACTTTTTTTATCACTTTTATGAAGTGTTCCTTTAACTGAACTTCTACCTTATTTTACTGTTGAAGAAACTGAGGCCTGGACCATAAGTGATTTGAAATTGGCCAACAGCTAGTTAATGTAGGAGCTGAGCCTCCACCCCACATGCCCTGACTTGGAGCACAAGGCTTTCTTCTTGTCCAAACCCACATGCGTGATACGATAGAGCTTTCAACCCGGAGTATGCACAGCCCCGCGGGCAGTGGCATCTGGCCAGGGAGGGAAAGCCGCAGGAGAAACAGGGTGTCTTGCTTCAGTATAAATATTACTCAAAGATTTGAGGCGACTCAGAGGAACCTCTTTATTTTTACATTAACACAAGATTGATTGTAAAGGAAAATGCACCTATTACATGAATTTTTAAAACTTTACACCAGATTCCTCAGGCTATAATCCCACCTGACAAAGGTAAAAATTTTCTGTTCGTGATGCTAGGGATAATTCTTTGGTTAAAAATTTACATCACCAATATGAGGATGTCTGTGAGGATATTTTCTTCAACAAGTGCCTTCATTACCCTCCATCCTTGACAGTTCCATAAATTTGCATTATTTTAGCCTTTATAATTAATTATTAAACTATATGTTTTTCTTGAAGAGGGAAACGCAGTAAGACTTTATAGTGAGTGGTTTTTTGAGTTGTTTTCCTAAGGAAATGTTTTGTGGTGCATGTTATTTTAAATTAATCTTAGTATAAGATAAAAGGGTTTAAAACAGAGGGCAAAGGTATAAAATGTAATTTTAATAGAAATTAAATGGTTACTAGTCCACCTGTGTAAGATTTCAGTAAACCTGTTTTGAACATGGCTCTTTAAAAACTCACATTTGTGTGGCTGAAACAAGTGAATGGCATTTCCATTTTTCTATGTAGCATGTTCATGAATAATATCTGAAGTGCTATTTGCATTTTAATGGAAAAAATGGAAAACAATAACTTATTTTAAATACTTTCACTGAAGTGCATTCCTTTCACCTATTTTATTTCTCTAATAAAAACTACTTTAATAATAGTTATCAGATGATTATTTCATGATAACTTAGAAGACTCTTACTCCAGCCCCAGACCTGAATTCTTCTCATTGTTGTTGTTATTTTGTATATTTGAGACAGGGTTCTGCTATGTAGTTTAGGCTGGCCTTGAACTCACTATGGACTGATACAGATCCTCCTGCCTTAGCCTGCCCCTAAAGTGCTAGGATTACAGGCACGTGCCCAATGACATCTGGCTCCAAATTATTTTCAAAAACACTGAAAGAGCGTTTTCTTGTCTTCTCATCTAAGATGTTTTCAACACCTTTTTTTTAAAGTGTGAGAAGATGGCTTTTTTAAAAAAACAGCTACTTTTGATTCCTCAATTTCCTTTTCAAATATGATGCCAAGAAGCCAGTTCATTCATTTCAGTCAACATTTATTAACTGTGGTGTGTTAGGCCCACCCCCACGTAAGAGATGTCACAAACAGGATCCCACAGGGAGAGAGAGAGAGAGAGAGAGAGAGAGAGAGAGAGAGAGAGAGAGAGGCTGAGAGAGGCAGAGAGAGGCTGAGAGAGACAGAGAGAGACACAGACACAGAGACAGACACAGAAACAACCAGACTCCTACAAAAGAGGTTATCACGTAGTCTGTGCTAGAGTTTGCAGCACGGATGGGGGATGCGAGGACACCTGCCAAACAGCGGCTCTGTTCTCGCTTGCTCCTAGAGGAAGGATTTTCAGCTACGGATTCAATGTACCCCGCTCTTGGCCAACACACTCAACAGGAAGTTCCCCTTTTCTGTGTACACGGAGCCCTACGGAGCCTTAATTCGACCACTTCTGCCTCCACCACGGGCCTCGGTCCACCAGGAAGCGCGCGACATCCTGGTCATGGGGTGCGGAGTCCGAGGGCACCAGAAACTCGGCTTTTAAACTAAGTGTCTCAGTGCAACACTGCAGGGGCAGTAATGCTTTTGCTCTTGCCCAAGCTCCCTGAGCCTCGGCAGGGAGCCCTGCGCTCCTAGCTGTGCCCGGAGCCGGGTCAGCACACAGCCCGCACTCTCAGGGGCCTGCACCTGCCCGAACTCGGTCCGGAACCCCGGAGAGGGATCCAGGGCGCCTCCTCCCAGCCTTCCGGCCCGCTCTTTTCCGTGCAAGGCCGAGCACCCTCTCTGCAGCTCTCCTTGCCCCGGAAGCCCAAGGGCCTCGGAGCCACCCGCGCGTCTCAGAAGGAAGGCTGCGACCTCAGTCTCTTCACTGGAGCTCGGCCTTGAGACCAGGCGAGCAACAAACTCGGTGACGGAACAATGGGCCTCGCGGGTCGTCGGCGCCGCCCGCGCCTGCTTGGAACTGGTAACTTGGAACCGCAAACTATGCCCCGCGCCTTCCCACGCCGCGGATTACCGCGAGCCCCAGAGCCCGCCCTGCCCAGCAGCCGCAGGGTAAGCAACCTGACCACACTGGGTCCAGCACGCTGCTGCCCCTGGGTCTGGGCCCAGCCACAGCTAGGGAGTCCTACCCAGCTCCTCCACCTGGCCTGAGGTCCCCAACCTCCAGCGTAGAGCTGGGGGATTGTGGGAACCCCCAGTAATAAACTGAACAAACTCTGCCTCTGTAACAAGGGAAGTTAGAGATTAACACACCACTAACTGAGAACACCTGAGTCTCAACGCACATCTACCTAGACATTACTATGTATACACATCCTGATATTGGGGTATGTACATACATTTGAGGCGCTATCCAAATACACCATCAACGCTTCAATTTTAAATAGTTCATTACAATAAAAGACACATTCCCATGAATCCCCTTGAAATACTTTCCCTCGCTTAAAACACACTCATCCCATCTTCTGGTCACTTTCTGAAGCAGTTCTGAAAGTTCTCTTTCCTGAAGGTCTTTCAGAAGTGTGATCAAAAATACATGAATGGTCCTGCAGAAAGCCATCGTGGCTTGCCTAGAAAACCTTGATGTGATTAAGCCAGGCTTGGAGGTTTGCAACTCATGTAAAGCTGATCGCTTTAGGTCCCAGTGTGTGATGTGTTGTGCACATAGGCATGGGAGTTGGTCATCAATGATACTTTCTGCTAGGGACTTTAATGCAAACTCTAGACTTCTAGGTGTTAAAAACTCCACAGTTTAGAGCCATTTTTTTTTCTGTTGTATCTAGATTACAAGTCATTGGATGGAGGCAGGGCCCATGTGCTCCTTGGGCTCTCATAACCCCTCAGCATGCATTCTTCCCCCACATCTCAGATGAGATCTGCACTTACACCTACAGCTTCCTCTTGGCTGTCTTGCCCTCTTGCTGCCCTAGGGCTGCCACTCCAGCGTTTCTCAGCTGAGCCCAGCTTCTCTCCACTGTCAAGCCACCAGCTCATCACCTCACCTGGGACTCCCTTGTGCTTGCTCTTTCCCTCCAACAACTTACCTGTTCAATGTTCTCCATGCACATGGGTGCTGTCTGCTCACTGCGCACCTCTCCTGCCACAGCCCAGGGTGGGCTCGAGATCTCCAGCCTTGCTGTTCTAGAGGTGGCCTTGCTTCCTGTCTGCTTCTCCAGCTGCACACCCCTTTTGGATCCTGCAACGCTGAGTAACTAAGCCTTTAATTTTAGGGTACCAACATGCAAAGACCCCAAAAGAGAAGGAATAAAACAGCTTTTGTAGTAAACCCATACTGGGTGTTGTTCAAGAGGTTCATGTGGCCATCATGGAAAAAATAAGTTCTGTTGGCCTTTCTCATATGGATTTTATCATGTAGCTAATATATATGTATTTCATTTGTGTGTATATATACAGAGGTCATACAAAATTATGTTAATTTTAAATTAGTTTACATAAACTATGTGCTCTTTAGAGTTCTCCAAGCCTATAGAAGATTTTCTTGGGCTCTGATTAAGTGCACACTTCCAAGCCCAAATTTCAAAGTTAGCACTCCAAATATGATCCCAGTCTACCTTTCTTAATTTATTTCTTACAACTGACTTCCACATGTTTTTCATTACAGTGAAAGTCTGCGTGGCTTTAGAGATCTCAGGCTATTTCTTCTCTCTTACGTACTTACTCCCTTCTTCCTTTCACACCATCTCTTCTTGTAACTCTTGAATGCCCTACTGTTGGATCTACCCTCACATCTTCTTCTTTCTCTGAACTTGCCTGTGTGTCTTTGTTTTCTTGAACCTTTAATATTAACAACCTTTGTGTATGTCCCTTACATGTCCCTTACTTCTGCCATTACAAGATACACTTGTGGGGATTAGGCATCTTACCCAATGCACTGCTACATTCACTAGCCAATCACAGATCAGATCTCACTACAGTTTATGGCTTAACAAATGGCTGAGTGAATCTTTGTGGACTTACTATTTTTAAACACATTCATCTTGAAGAATGCTTGTTGCATGCAATCATGTAGAATGTAGTATGGCAATTTTCAAAAAATTAAACTCAGGATTACCATCTAATCCAATAATTCCACTTTTGTGTATTTACCCAAAGAAAGTACCCAAGTTCAGGCAGGAAGCTGCACAGGTCTTTATACACTGCATTCACAATAGCATTTCCAATCGCCCAAACATGAGTCAACCCAAGTATCCACTGATGGATGTGTGGGCAAAGAAAACACAGTATGGAAATACAATAAAATATTACTGAGTCTTAACAATGCACAACATCCTGACACATGCTGCCATATGAATGAGTCTTGATGTTGTGTTAAGGGAATAAGCCAGTCCCACATGGACGAATGCTGTTTATGCCAATGAACTACCGAGAGTACTTAAACCCATAGAGTGAGAGAGTAGAAAGGTAGCTGCCTCAGGCTGGGGGCAGAGCAAGGAAGGAGTCAGTGTTTAAGGGGGCAGGGCTCCAGCCATGGAGGACAAGTTCTGGAAATGGCTGTTGTGTGAGTCCCACAGAAAGAGGGATGTATTTCCTGGGAATGTACATAATACCATAGGCTTATAACCTCAAAAGTGGTTAAAATGGCAAATTCAACAGTATGTATATTTTGCAACATAAACACTGGCAGGGGAAGGGAGCTCTTCTGCTTCTTTAGTGAAGGAGTGGGCATGCCCCTGGGAAAGCTGAGTGCGGATGGCACCTGAGGCTGCCCTGCTGCAGATTCACTGGAGCCTGAAACTGCTGGGCACATTTTCGTGTTCCCTGGCACTTTGATATTAATACTTTGTATCAATTCATGCAAAATTGTTGATTAGAAAGAAACATTCCATGAGAAAGAGTTGTGTGAGTCCTTAATTATGCAAGTAATTTACAGATTATGCAACTACTTTCTCTTCACTCTTTTATAGCTTCAAATTTAAATTTGATTTAAATCTTCTATTAATTCAGTCACTAAAATTTTCAAAATAAGTATTGCTTTCTGATTATCAAATGAATACATGTTTATTATAAAACATTCAAACATTTATAAATGTATTACCTGAAGCCAGGGGCACTGCACACACCTATATTCCCAACCTTAGGAGCTGAGGCTGAGGCAAGAGGATCACTTAAAACTATAAGTAACAAGAAGGACCCGTTTCATAAAACAAAATATATTGCCTAAAATGTGAAACTTATGATCTAAGTGATGACTATCACTAAGAATTAGGACTGTGTACACTTTGTAGGCATATCGATGTTATTTTTAATAAAAACATTATTTCACTTACACAGATTATACTGCCCATTACTTTTCTACATAAAAATATACTTCACATATCTTTGTATGTCTAGATACCTATCAATATTAGGCTTCTTGGGCTGGTGAGATAGCTCAATCAGCTAAATGCCTGCTTTGGCAAGCACAAGGACCAGGGTTTGATCCCCAGTCCCATGTGCTGCCCCGGCCCCACCCCCGGGGTGTGCTGAGTCGTTGATCTAGACTGGGCGTGTGGCGTACACCTGCCATCCCAGTGCTGGGAGGCTGAAAACAGGAGGATCACTATGAGTCTGCGCTGCGTAGTGAGGCCTTATGCCAACTACATAAAAATGAAAAAAAAAAATTAGGCTTCTCTAGAGAAGCATAACCAATAAGACATATAAACACTGAGGAAGTTATAATGGGGGACTGGCTTATTGATTGTGAAGGCCTATACATCCCATGGTCTGCTGGCTACAAGCTGGTGGTAGCTCAGGACAGCCAGCAGTATAACATAGCCCAAGCCCGCAGGCTGAGCACAGGTCCCCAGGCAGGCGGAGATGCGTGACCCTGCTGCAGAAGAGAACAGGAATTTGTCCTTTCTCTGCCTTTTTGTTCTGTTTTTTTGGCCCTTGATGGATTGGCGATGCCCACCCATGTCGGTGAACTCCTTCCCGCATTTCCCAGCCCCAGTGCCATCCTTATCCAAAAACATGCACAGACAAGCACAGAAAAATGTCTTCCCACTTATCTGAGCCTCCTGTTGCCCAGTTAGGCTGACAAATAACATTAACCATCACCAACCTCTCTGTGTTTTTCAACTTCTGCTTGATGTAAGGTCACACATTTGTCTATGCTGCAAGTGCTGGGAGTCTTCCACAACCACAAAGGAAGCACGCTGAAATAGGCAATGCCAAGGTTTTTCTCTGTGTATATACATAGATGTTTTAAAGTAATGATATAGTTGCTTTCTCTTATACAAGAAACTCAAGTATAAATAAAGAGCAAAATGAAAGACAATAGGGAACAGGGAGAGAGAACTTTTACAAATAGGGAGCAGACTAAGAGATGAAGGAGGAAGGGAGGGAGAGAGGGAAGAGGGGAAGGAGAATAAAACTGGGTGAAAAAAATTGAGATGTGTTATGTACAACTCCCCACAGTGAATGCAATCATTATGTACTATAAACATGAATGAATAAAAAATTGAAATGTAAAAATTTACATCAGATGAAAATAGAATTCTCAGAAAAAATGTAATTTGAACAGATGACTGCAGAATTTTGGTTCTATTTTGACTAGCATCAACCACTCAAACACTCTGGCGAGTTGTGATTGACTACACACAGCAGAAACTGAAAGAGTAACTAGTCAAAGTTAACATACCTAGATAAGAACAGCTAAACCTGATCTAATGAGCTTTTCCAAGATTCAGCTTGTAATAAAACACCTTGAGAAGAATACCTAGGCCTGAAACTATAAATTCTCTAAGCCCTTAGGTTCAGCTTGTTTAACAAGAACTCAAAGGAATTTAGAATTCTACCTTTGTAACCTTCTGCCACTAGGAGGATACCCACCTCATTCATTGCTTTAAATATTTGTTCTTACCACCAAAGTCTCTTTAGAGCTCTCTACTAAACGTGGGGGAAAAAATTCTCCTGACATTACAGTCTTACCTCCCACAACAAATCCCAGGTGAAATGTGGGGTTTTTATTTAGTGTGATTAATGTTTGTTTCATTCCAGAATTGCAACAATTATACCTTTCACTTCTGTGATGTCTTCCTCATTCTGTTCTTTCATGGCAAGACAGGTACTAATATTGCCATGTTTAGTCATGTGGCTTACAAATATGATTTTGTAAATTAGTAAAGAAACTTCATAAAGAAGAACTTTGATAGCTGTTGACGGATTTTCACCTTCCAAGAAAACTTTTTGGGAAATAACTGAAGATTCTTTTTGTTTCCTAAGCAAAGAAAAATACGTTTGTTCAGAAGAAAATGATATTTATTCACTCACTTATTCATCTCTTTGACATTTGAGAATTTCCTGGGTGTTAAGCATGACATGGTGTATAATAAAAAGAATTTGCTATAACAATATATACTATACTTTATTCCACCCACTTCCAACCCAATACTAGATTTCTTTGATAAATATAGGAATCCTATAAAATATAAATTATTTAAGTTTAAAAGAACATTTAAGAATAATTTTTAAAAACCCAATTATCCTCCCTCATAGACAATCAAAAGCTTGTTTTTGTTTTACATATACACAAACACATTTTTCCCTCTAATTAAAAATTATTTACACTTCTCTGTCCCAGATCTGTCCAGGATTATGAATAATGAAATTCAACCACAAAAAGGAATAAATAATATATAATTGTAGTATTGGAATTTATCATTTTAGTGCGGTTGCCTCCAAATTCACCTTTCTTTGATCTTCTTGGAGATCTATTGTCACTGACTGCAAATGTCTCAGTATTTTTGTTCACTGGAATGTGGTTTGACAGATTAATTATATGTTATCAGGCAATTGAAGATCAGCTAGAGATATATGGATACAAGAGAGATGCTGATGTCTTTGAGCTGTACCTCTCTCAAAAGTAAGTGTACTTTATGTTTAAAAATGAAATAGTATCGTATTCTAATCACCACAGATTCAGATGTTCATTTCTACTTCCTCCACCACCTCACAAACTGGATAGACAACCTCATTCTAATTGTTTTATTATTTGCTGGGGTTCACTGTTTTTTTGGCGAGGCAGGATATTGAAATGGATAAAAACAAAGAATAATGAGCCAGGCTGGGTTTGAATTCTAGGTCTATCTTTTTTTTTGTTTGTTTGTTTGTTTTGGCTGAACCAGGTATTGAACTCAGATCCTTGTGCTTTCCAGGGAAGTGCTTATTCCACTGAGCCATCTTCCCAGAACCCCCAGCTCTATCCTTTATACTCGGTGATAAGGCCAAGTAATTTGAAGTTTTAAACACATACATATTGTACACTGCAACAGGTACCATAAGGAATTCAGACAGACTTCAGGCTATGTTTTGTTCCTTTCCACTGGTCAGTTTTGCGATCATCATAAATATTTTATATGCTCAGTATGTCTCATATCTAAGCCTATTGTAATTTTGACAGTTGTACACTATTGATCACTAGAGTAAGTAGATAGAATAGTCTTAAAACATTAGAAAAAATAGCAATATACAAAATCGATCCCCTGACCATAGATATTTAATGATCTTGTATGATGGACACCTTTTACAGCTTTAGAATACTAAATTTCTATTTAATTTAGCTGAGGGGAAATATTTTACAGTCCAGAGGCAAATACACAGAATGAAATGGCTATTTGCTGAAGTCTCTGTTGCCCTTGGGAAATGCGAAGGATTTTATCGGTATCCCCATGCGTAACCGCAGAAATCGTGCCCTGGGAGGTGCTGATGTCTCACTGGCAGCACCAGTCACTGCCAGCATTCAGAGCGGAGTTAGTGCTCTCATTGTCTTCACTGGGCTTCACCTCACAAGGCAGCAGCCCACAATCGATTTGGAACAGGCTTCTTAGGAGCAGAGCAAACTTCCTATTTAACTATCTAAATTTCCCTCAAAAAAGAGAATCGCATATTGTCTAACAGCAGAAAGCTCAGCACTGATATTGCTACTGCAAGAAAATTAATAACATTGACAGCTAATATTTTGAAGTATTAATGTATTAAAATAAATTTTGGCCAGGGATATAGCTCAGTGGCACAGTGCCTGCTTGGCAAGCACAAGGTTCTGGATTCAATTCCTGATACCAAAAAGCAAACAAACAAACAACAACAACAAC
>NW_004524591.1:6074783-6082516 GCF_000260255.1 Octodon degus
TAAGGCCCAGCGAGGTCCAAGGGCTGTTTCCCAGAAATAGATCACAAAACCTCCATAAAAGAAAACACATTAAGCATGTGAATTTCCAACTGAAATTTGATTTAGAGGAGAGTGGAGTATTTTGTCCTGTCATAGAAGTGAAAAAGACAAATGGTACATGTCAAAAAGACAGAGTTCTTTAAAAAGTCCACAGCTTGAGTAATTTAAGAATTTTTTTTTAAAAATGGATAAGAATTAAGTCTCTGTAAATCTGGACAGGATGGGAACAGAACCAGTGAGAGAAAGAGGAGAAATGAACAAGTACTCATTGTGGGAAGATATCTGTTAATACATTTTAAAACAATGGAAAGAGTATAAAAATCATTACTTTATAATCCCAAATTGATTGATTCAGGTAGAAATCATCAATGAAAGCTAACACCACTCAATAAATAGATTTTGGGGAACATGATCTACATATGGGATCTGAGCTCAGCCCCATATATTACTTTGCAATCATCAAATCTGTACTTTCGTAATAAAGAGACCTGTCGTGCACCACCTGAACCGAATCCCTGAACTTAGCCTCACCAAGAAGGAGACAAAGTGACATCTGTTCTGAGCAGTAATTGCTACCAGAGTAACTGAGAAATGATCTATCTTGAATTTCATTATGAGACTAAGCAAGTACATGCAACATTCTTTCAGACAACTCTTTTGGACTCTTCAAAAGTCACTGTTAATGAGGTTAAAAAAAAGGTGACTAAACTGTAGATGACTGAAAGATTATGTAAATTGAATGCAGTGTGTGAATGCTGATGGGATTCAGGGTAACAAATGACAAAAGAAATGTAAGATCGGTGGAGAAATCTGAATGTGAATAGTAAATTAGATGACATGGTGGAGTTCAACTTCATCTTCATAAATGTGATAAGGGTATTGTCACTTTGCAGAAGACTGTCCTGAGTTGTAGGCTATGCATGCTGAATTATGCAGAAATGACAAACCCACAGTAGTAAGCCTGCAGGTTATTTTTAAATGACTCGAAACTGCTCACCAAAAAATTGTCAACTGAAACATGGATTACACAATAGATTTGTGTGGCACTATATTAAAATTATGAAGGTCCTTATAATCTTCATTCCTTCAACTTTTCTTGGGTTTGAAATCTGTCAATATAAAAATTGGTTGGAAAAGCCTCCGTTGCTCAGAAATATTGTCTGTTTTTAAAAAATACATTTTGTCTTAAAAATTAGGAAACTTTTAGTGTCTGTAGGTCCAAAGGTTAGAAGTAATTGTGACAGGACATGCTATATGTGATAAATAAAAGGAGTTGGGAAACACAGCATTACTTGAAGATGTGAGAGATCTGAAAACACTAGGCCATACCAGTCAAAGGGCCAGCTCGCCTCAGAGGCCTTGACTGACGGCCCCGCTAAATCCCCAGCACCTGCCCCTTTGCTGAGTGAGCTGGATCAAACAAAGACTAGGCTGCATGGACAGCTGGCATCCCATACGGTCCAGTGAGGGCTGGTCCTAGGACTGCAGCTAATAAGCAAGAAAGCACCCTGCTCTGTCATTTGTTGTCCTGCAATTTTCATCTCATAAATCCAGTCTGGTTAAGACCAGGGCTGATCACACAGTAAAAACCCTACAAAAAATTTTGAAGCAAGAACCAATTGTGTTTTTCTACATTTACACAAAAATCCAACATTTCTTCACTTTTTTTCCCCTCCCTCTGTCCTCTTCCAGTCAAATCTGTTGTGAAGTGAGGCCGCACTAAATTTGGTTGTTGTGAGATGTGAATTTCTGCTAATGTGACAACATGTTCTCTTTTAAGTGTGTATTAGCACTAACTAGCTGATGAAATCCCACTCCAAGTGCATGAAGTTGTCACGACAGATTTCAGAAATGAGCAGACAATGTGCCAACCATTTTGAAGGGACATAAAGGCCTCCAGTTAAATCCAAGCCATCCTACCTGTATAAACAGCCTTACTCATGAGTGACTTAATCATGGCTAATATTCATTGTTTTTCCTTTCCAGGGAACTGACAGAGGTCATTGATCTTTCAAGGTTTAGAAAACTAAAATACTTATGGCTCCATCATAACAAGGTAATAGTATATTTTATCTTTAAATTAAAAACTTAAATTATTTTAATTTCAGGTTTTTAAATGATGTTCATATTTAGAAGCATGCTTATTTTATTTAACAGAGAAGGAACATACATGAACTGAATACCTGCTACATGTATAGCTGGAAACTGTATGGCAAATACATGTATATCTGGGATCTTGGGTAAGGACAATCTCTGAGATTCTGTTAGTGTGCAATTTTACTCTGGTCTCCCATATCCTGGCAAACTGTTCAATGGAGGCTATTTCTTCCCTAGACCCTGGAAGAAAACTTGGACAGTGACATGGAAACACAAAAGTCCAGGTCATGTTGTTATCCCATTCATATATGGGAGCACATTAATCAGCTGTCACCATCCACAAATGGGACCTGCAGGCTCTCCCAGGCACAGGGAGGACTGCCTGTAGATGACCATCTCCTAGGGTGGTGTGGATGGCTGGTTTCCTGCCCCCTCGCAGGTACCCAATCCCCTCTAAGTTTGGGATAGAGGGGCAGGGATGGAGGAAGAAGACAGGAATGGAAGATGCGGTGATTTTTGCTTTGTATGTCTAGTACTAACGGAACTTCCATGCTGACTTTTCTCCTTACAGACTATTCAGAAACTTTAACACCAGCTCATGTTCACTGGTCCTGGCTAACCTCACCGCACCTTCCCTTAATCTCAAAGCCATCTGCATCTAAGGATCTCTGGACTTTGGCAAACTACACCCTAGAGCAGAACCCCTTGTGGTGTCCCAGCTCAGAGCTTCTGCAGTGTCCCACGTCCATTTCTCAGGACTCACACATCATTCTCCTGCCATCAGACCTCAAGGCGTTGTTGATTTCAGTTGCTAGAAATCAAGTTGATTTCCCTTCCTCAGGAAGGATTAGACACCAGGCCACGCAGTCCCCAGCTGCAACACACAAACCTCAGGGACACAAAGTGTAGTCTTTGAAGCTTCTCTTCAAGTCTAGGGCATAGAAGGAAGCACTCTCTCATCCCCTCCCTCATTGTACAGGCCTCGGTGTACAGCTCCAAACTCTTTCCAGACAAGAGTAAGACGCACCTAAAACGCACACCCAGACCATCGTTATGGTCGTCTAGTCAGTAGACTGTTTCCAACTTTTAATAATGTAGCTTTTGAGTAACTTGTACTCAGTTCATTATACAGTGATAACTTGGCAATAGCATTTTGAAGTTATACTTTCCAACACCAGCTGGTTTAAAAAATTATAGCAGTAATCTGCCTTCATGCAGAAGTCCACGTTCACACCGAATCTTTAAGCACCCATAGTTGCTGAAAATATTTTAATATTTCATTGCATTTTGCGATTTTTCTTTACCAAATGAGTGGAAAATAGGAAGTGGTACTGCTTCTCTATTAACTAAAAGCGTAAGTTGCATAATCTTGAAGTAATTTCTAGGCGAAAAAAAAACACAAATACCTCCCAGGTCCAGGCAGCTAACAACTGGAATGGAAAGTGCATGTATCCCTTAAGGGCATTCGTGTTCACTCTGCTAAAAATTATCCTGGGTCACAGTATGCGACCTCTGATTAGAAAAGCATGGGACACATAAGGCAGGGCAAAATGACTCGTCTTTGTCTTTGGTTTGTACTCCTGCAGTGCTGAGCATTGTTGAGTTCTGAAAGAAAGAATGGATGTGAGTGTTCATATGATATCTGGAGGGAGATGAGGAATTAGGACTTTCGCCATGTGCTTTGGCTTTCTGGGAGTGGATGTTGCCTTACCTCCTGTCATTCACTGAACTTCCACAGACATGCAGACCTGCAGATACAGCATGTGCACAGGAAGGGATCACAGGCTTTACCAACTATTTTATTCTTTTTTTAATGCTTTCTTTAATTTTAATTTTTTGTTTTCATGTTTTTTTAATGTTATTGTGTTAGGACATCCTTATAGTATGTGCATTTTACGGTCATCTTGGGGAGTTTGCACATGTACATCTTATAGCTTGCTTCTTTTTTTTTTTTACCACTTCTTTTCTTTCATCCTTTCTCCTCTAATTCTCTCCCCCCCTTTACATTCTTTTGATATTGTGAATCTCAGTTGAGAGTTACTGCATGAAATGTGCATATTTATTGAGGTCATTAGCACCTCGTACCGGGCATATCTTCACTCTCCCTCCTTCTTCATGCTCTACGTCTCCCTTCTTGGCCTTGGTTGCCTGGACTCTTTCTTACCTGCATGAGATCCATCCCCTTGTCTAGTTTTATCTTTCCTTTATTTTCTCTTAGACTATACTTTACTCAGATAAGAAATACCATACAGTATTTAAGTTTGTGCTTCTGATTTATTTCATTCAACATATTTTCTAGATGCATCCATTTTCCTAAAAAGTCTCTATTTTGTCCTTCATAGTTCATTAGTATTCCATTATATATAAATGGCACAATTTCTTTCTTTCTTTTATTCTTTCTTTTGTCTTTTTTTTCAACACTGGGGATTAAACTCAGGACCCTGTACTTGTCAGGCAAGTGCTTATTCTACTGAGCTATCTCCTTGGGCCCCATGACACAATTTCTATATGTAATCATCTGTGGATGAGTATATAGGTTGTTTTCTGGACTTAGCTTTTATGATTTGCTGCTATAAACATTTTTATGTATGTATCACTGTAGTATAATTCCTTCAGCTCTTTGGAGAAGATACATAGAAGGGGAATAACTAGATCATCTGGAATTTCTAATTTTAATTCTTTGAGAAATCTCCATTCTGATTTCCATAATGATTGTACTAGTTTATATTTCTACAAACAATGTATGAATGTTTCTTCTTCTTCACAGCCATGCCAGCACTTGCTGGTTTTTCATTTTGGGGTGGTTGCCACATTCTCTGAAGTAAGATGAAATCTTAGCCTTGTTCTAACTTACATCTCTCTAACGGCCGGAGATGGTGGACACTTTTTCATATATTTGTTGGTCATTTTTACTTCTTCTGTGAAGTAACTGTTCATTCCACCTGCCCATTCTTGACTGGGTCATTAATTTTTGGTGATTAAAATTTTTGAGTTCTTTATATATTCTAGATGTTAATCCTCTGTCTGAGGAGTAACTAGCAAAAAGTTTTTTCCCAGCCTGTAAGTTGTCTCTTCACTCTATTGACTGATTCTTTAGCAGCACCGAAGTTTTTAGTCTGGTATGATCCCATTTGTTGACTCTTGTTAGTTTTTGTGCAACTGAAGTTTTGTTTAGAAAATCCTTCGCTACATCTATGTCTTTAAATGTTTTACCTATTTTATCTTCCAATAAGTTTAATATTTCTGTTTTGATGTTTCTATCTTTGACCGATTTTGATTTTAACTTAGTGCATGATGAGAGACACGGCCGTTTTCAATCTTCTGCAAGCAGGTAACCAGTTTTCCTAGCACCACGTGTGAGCAGGCTGTCTTTCCTCCAAGGTATGATTTTTGGCCACTTTGTCAAACATCAAATAGCTGAATGCGTTTGGGAATATTAGGGGTGATCCAGTTGTATTTGTTTTTGAAGGAGGTGGGGAGGAAATGCAAGAAGAGGCTGATATCTCTTCTTATACTTATTTCTGTGCTACAAACAATGTCATCACTTGTTTTGTTTCTAAGAAATGAATTTGTGTAGATCTGAAACTGATTCTAAGTGGTCATAAAGTAAGTACATAAGCTAATACGAGTTTTCATGCTGATTGATAATTGCCTGGCTATGAAGCTGCCTGAATAGTCATATTCCATTAAAAATCCATATATCAAACTGTACCAGGCATATTAATCATTATAGTATTGGGCTGAAATTTATATATACAGTTTTGGCTATAGCTTTTTAAAAATCTAGATTATACAAAGTAGATTGACCACCATAAAAAGACTATGCTAACATAAAATCATCTGGAAAATTATAGTGTAAGTCATTAACATGGGCACATAAAAATAGGTATTTAGAATGCTATTTTGTTAAGAATAATCTGAATTTGTCACTAGCATCATCCTCACCAGTGAATATCTTAGACTGTCTTCTATGTGAAAATTGTGGTGCTTCACGACACTGAGACTCTCATGATATCTGGAATGTTTGAAGGACAAAATAATGTGTTACTATCTTCTGTACTGGCCTGACTTGAGCTTAGAAGTTACTTAGAGCCCCAGTAACTTGATACTGCTTACCCTGTGCTTGCATTATGCTACAGACAGAATGAATACTATGACTTCTGCTCTAGACCAAATGAGGCAGGGTGTGGGGACAAGGTTGAGAAGTCTCAGGAGTGGATGGATGGAGAAGCATTGGGGGTAACAACACGTTTGGTCAGTTTGGAGCCTACAAAGTTGGAAGGCTGCATCCTTGTTCCAGTCATTATCTATTGGATTTTAAAACTTCACCTTCCTGTCTGACCTTGGAGTATCTGGTGAAATAGGCCCAAGATTGTTTCTATGAGCCACCTATGTCCCAGGTTTCCTAGGTTTCCTCTCCTTTTTAATGGAAAAACTCCACAAAATTTCATAACAACGTAATAGGAGAATGACAATAGTTGTTACATTGCACATTGTTATCTTCAAAGTAGTTACTCAGAACACAAGATATGGGCATAAAAATTCTCCAAAGGATATGAGCAAAAACCTTTCTTTTCAATGAATTAGGAGAAACTCTGTGTCCTCTCTTAAACTCTCTGAAGCTCTTCCCTTCCTATACTGCATGGATATTTACTAGTTCTACATCTGGTCCCTTTGGGGATTTTATTTTCCTGATGTCCATGATGCAATTAGGGAGGTATCTGTTCTCAGGTCCATATTAACTGAACCCTTCTAAAGACTCCTTCTCCTTTCTCATTCTGTGCCAAGCCTGACCAAGAAAGTTTGTGTCCACAAGTTCATCCTTTTTGGCCTGTCAGGAGAAGCGGGGTCTACTTCATACTGTTGACCTAAGTGATGTGCATCGTGCTGTAGCTCAGCATGGCACATACGTGTACATATGATCTCTTCCCTTTCTGGCTCATTACTCCAAAATTTTTATTTGATAGATTTCTAATAATGAGCTCTATGTTCATCATAATGGCGTCACATATTGGCATACTCCTATGTCTGGAAAGACAGCAGTGCTTTGGTATATCTCTTTGTCGACTGGATTAGGATAACCATTCAATGAAGAACCCATGTGATGTCTTCCCAAGCAACAATCCACAATGGACTCTGGGGTTCTGTTGGGCAACAAAAACATCTCTATTGACAAATTCTACTAATTTAATTTAAGTAAAAAGGCCTCCCCTTTATCATCTACATTACAACTTAAATATTTATAATAACATTGCTCACACCAACTGACCAGAAAATGGTCAGATTAGTCTGAGATGTTAGCAGGGTATGGGGCAGTCATGCCCAGTCCCTGCTTCAGGGAGCCTAAGGCAGGAGGATTGCTTGAGCCCAGGAACTGGAGATGGGATCAGGCAGTATAGTGAGGCTTTGTCAAAAAAATAAAGATGTCCTTGAGAAGCCCTTAGCTTGTTCTGTGCTATTGATAGAAAATCTTAATGGTATGTTTCTACCTATCTCTCCCAACATTCAGCACATATTGAAAGCTTGTTACTGCTTAGGCAGAACTCAGCAGCTGGGGTTCGATCCTCAGCATGCCGTGTCAGTCTTGTCCCCTGGGG
>NW_004524591.1:6083136-6090818 GCF_000260255.1 Octodon degus
AAAAAAGTCTAATTTATAAACTTGACACAGTAAGAGGTTTACAACAAGAACTAATAATAAAATAAAAAGAAATTATAATGGTACATGGTAGTGAAAGCTGTGTGACTGTGGTTTTTGTCTGCCTCTTTCTTAAAATACTTAATTATACCTTGCTCCTTTTACATTTTCATTCAAGTGACGCCCCTTATAAGCCAGGTGCCATTGTGCACCCCTGTCAGCCCAGCACGCTGAGAGGCTGAGACTGCAGGATAGAAATTTGAAGTGAAACCTGGGTAGCTTAGCAATTTAGTGAGACACTGCCTCAAAATTAAAAAGTAAACATCTAGGGCTATAGCTTAGTACAAAGGCCCTAGATTTAATCCCCCTGGATGGCGGGGTGGAGGGAGGGGAATCACTATTTCCACCCTCACCACTCATATCTTTGGTATCATTATTAAGTAAAATCAGGATTATGCAAGCACAGGAATTATGATACTGAGACAGTGATGTGGTAACCAAGATTGCTGCTCAATGGTCTGGTAGGTAGTGCAGACACCACAGATCTGCCGGACAGAGGGGCGATTCACAGCCCTGGCAGATGAAGCAGGACAGCTAGAGATTTAATTCAGCTGCCCAGAATGGTGTGCAATGTAAAACTTTCTGGAATTTTCTATCTATTATTTTCCAACTTTGTTAATTTTGGGAAAATGACCACACGTGGCACAGACTCACTTTCATCTTTTTTGTAATTAACATTTTCAAGTGCCCAAGTTTGTTTATTGATTTTAAGGTGTCACATGGCAACTAGTTCTATACAACCAACAAAATAATGAAGTTTCAGTGCTTTACATAAGAGTACAACCTTCCATATGTAGTACAACCTTCCATATGTAGTATCCTTCCATCACATGTATGGGAGATTTCAAGTTGGAACATAAAAGTACACCATAATCGTGACTCATCCACATGACTGATAGTGACAAAGGATCTACAATCTGAGGTTCAGGATCTCAGGATAAATCCTGAGGGGATTTCACTGACCTTATCAGACCCAAAAGCCACAACTCTTGTTGCATAGGTCCTGCTTTACCTTGGTCTTAACCATCCAGTAGAAAAGTATGAAGACGAAGTATAAGAAGTAAAGCCATGCTGTTATGTTGAGCTGTAGGGGACGCAGGTCAACAATTTCTGACACTGCCAGTCAAGCAGAAGACCCAATACTATTATAGGCTACTGGACTCTTTTAGAATATTTTGCTGAGTTTACACAACTATTATATTTAAATGATGGAACTTAACCAAAAAGGGGGGATACAGATGAATGTCCATTTTGCATCTGTGTATTCAGAATGGTTAGAATAGATATATAATATCTATTATCTATGTAGAATATGCTACATTCTCTTAATGAATAGAGCAATTTTGTTCTAATAGTGTTTGTAAATAGGATATCATGTCCGCATCTTGTACAGCAATTAACCACTAGGAAGAATGTATGCAATGTGTTAATTATTGAAACTGTTCTACCAATTTGGTTTGAAACTGTCTCATTGCTATTTGTTTCTCAATAAAATTATGGGAAAAAATAAAAAAATACACCATAATATGTTTTGTGAACTTGAACATTCAAACCCATATGCAATTAATTTTGCAGTCTACTTTGTACGGTAGAATTTGGGGAAAAGGCTCTTCACATTTATTGTGAGCTCGTCTGAGTATATGTAATTGTTCAATGGTACATAATTTACCTTTTTCCAAAAAATGATTAGAAGCACACAAGCCCCGTGTTGAGGATTCCACATAATCTGTGCTCTTGTGCATTTCTATTACCTCGGGGCAACATTAATTATGCTGCTTATGTCAATTTTGTTGAAGGAATTATATTTTGCCAAATATTTAAAACCTAAAAATTAAATCTACATAAATAAGCAAAGTAAGGTCTTACTGTATGGTTGTGAAATTCATGGCTATGCACAATATATTGTATATAGTTCTGATTTACCAAAAAAAGAATTATTTTTGAAAGAGCATATGCCCAAATTTCAGTGACTTGAAAATAACATGAGAAAATATTAAAAAATATGCTTGTATTATTCAATGATTTCTGAATATTTTATTTTTAAGTACTATAATATTTTAAACTATGAAATGACTGCACTGTTTTAACTTATTAGATAGGACGGTCATAAAAATAAACTTAGGAATCCTGAATGTATACCAGAACATCTTTCCTTATTATGTAATTCAGTGTATATTAGTAAAATTTTTCCCAGCTAATAGTTAAAGTTCTAAGGAAACTTAGAAAACACTGGAATTTTCCATCTTTAAGCATAAAATATTATTATATTGTATAATCATTGTTCTGTGAGTCTTTGGCCCTGGAGTTATTTAACCTATTGACTTTTTGAAATGGACAATGCTTAAGGGTGGGAGGTTTTTTGTAGGTTTTACAATATTTAATAGTATCTCATTAAATTCTAGGAAAGTACCCCCAAAATGACAATCAAAACGATGACAATCAAAACGATTCCAGATGTTGTCAACTGCTCCCCCAGTCTCTCAAAATGACCAAAAAAAAAAAAAGTGGCCCTTCATGAGCTGAGGGAAGATGTGCTATGGTTGCTACTACTTTTATACAAGGCCCAAATAAAGCAGGCCCTCACTGTCTCTGTCCTCATCCCCTGAGGCACCATACCACCTCTGGCTTACTGCTGCCTTGTCCCCTAGAGCTGCTCCTGCAGACCTCCCACCGAGGCCCATCTGTCTACCCGGACACTGTCCCTGAACCACCTCCCACTGCAGCTTCCGCTCTCCAGGCTTTATTTTTTTTTTCCACAACACTCATAAACTTATCATAATATGCAATTAACTTATTGTATGTATTGTTTATTTCATGTTTCCCTATTTCAACAAAGGCAGGAATTATTTTTCTCCTTTGTGTTACACGGCTAATCTCCCAGAACCCTGCAGAGTCTGGTTCACAGTAGCTGCCCCATAAGGTTTGTTGAATGGAAGAATGAATAAATTAACTCTTCTATTTTTCTCATAAATACAATAATGCAATAATTCAATTTTGTCAATGAATTACAAATGACATCCATTATAAATCTGAGGAGGGTGAGCTGGTACTAGGTGGTTCTTTTGTCCAGTTGCAATTGTCGGGTTCTGTTTCTTTGACATCACAGCTGGGGACTGCTGCCTATGGGGAGCACTTCAGGTATCAGGAGTTCACTCCATGGAAGCATGCTTCTACTGAGTTATGCAGAAAAAAATATTGATAAGATTTGGGGGTAGGTATGATAGATTTTAAGAATCAAGTTCAGGAAATTCTCCTGATTGAGGGGAGCTGTTTTCAAAACCAGGCTGCAGAACAGGTTTCCCACAACACTATGGACTTAGCAGTCAGCAGCAGAAGCTCCAGCTTACACTGGTGGGGTCACTGTACCCAGCCCCTGGACACACTCACTGTCACTGCTGTCATCATTTCCACTGCTCTGGCAAGTAAATATTGTCGCCTCTATTTATGCCCCCACCAAATTGAACTCCCATCAGTCTCCACTTCTTTGCCCTACTGCACCTTGACTGAAAGCTCAGGGTGGGGTTCAATCAGCTTAGGTTGGATCCAGTCCGACCTGCTGTGTCCTACCTGCTGAATCCTAGGAAAGTAGTGTCTTGCCATGGGAGAAGAGTTCTGTCCCACCAGGATTCCTTCACTGGGGCAGTATTTGAAATATGAGAGAAAGGCAAGAAGCTGCACATCCAAAGAAGTATGATGAGTGTTTTCCAAGTTGTATTAGATGATACTTAGAAAGACAAAAATTGGACCGGGGAGATAGCTCAGTAGAATAAGCACTTGCCTGGCAAGCTCAGGGTCCTGAGTTCAATCCCCGATACTGCAAAAAAAAAAAAAAAAGACGAAAACCAAAAGAATGACACTAGTGTTTGCAATAGTGATTCAGTCAGGGTACTGGAACAGAGAAGTTACTTATTAAATGAATTCTGTTGAACTGAGAGTTCTGCCATAGGTATGATTCTGTCACCAACCAGCTGACGACGTGTAGGAAGTCATAGAGTCTCTGCGGAGCTAAGTTTCCCCTTATGCCATACTGAGTATTTATTCTTCATGAGTACTTCAAGGGTTATCATGAAAGAGAAACGAGCTGGTATATGTGGCCAAGAAACTCATGTGTAGCAATCGTATGGTAACTATTAAGATCCTGTTTCCTTACTCATTTTTCAAATTTATTTTTTCACAGAACTACACGTGCACATGACAATAATTCAATTAGCTACTTCTACAAATTATCAAGAGTTCCACATACTTTGGCCTCATCGGTCCCTTCTCAAATGCCACAATTTTCAGTTCTTTTAAGTGATATTTTATTTATTAATATTTCTCTTAAGTCACATGCTGGTGTCACTATTCCTCCTTATTTTTTCTCTTAGACAATAGCTATTTTGTTTCCTACTAAGGAAGATGAGGATTTTCTTTTCCTTTCCTCTCCCCACTTCTGCCACACACATGCATAATTTCCATTCCCCAGTCTCCTGTTGTGGTCATACTGTAATTTGAGTTAAGTCAATATGCGCCAGTTATATTGTTAGGAGACAGTACACTTTTCAGTTCTAGGCTACGTATTATACCCTATTTTTCTTTCTTGTACTTGCTATAATCCCCTGCATTTTATATTGATTTGATTTTTTATTTGATTTTCCTTATTACCGAATTGTGTCCCTCAAAATTTATGTATCCAGGTCCTACTCCCCAATACCTCAGAATATGATTGTCTTTGGAGAATAGGGCATTTTAGGAAGTAATTGTGTTTAAACAGGGTAGTTAGGATGGGCTCTCTTTCATGTCATCAGGGTCCTTGTGGAAAGAGCTAATTAGGACATGCAGAGACATTAGTCCTGTGTAGAATACAGAGCATAGACTGGAAATGGCCGAGTGAGAGGCTTCCAGAGAAAATCCAGTCCCGCCTACGCCTTGCTCCTGGACTTCAGTCTCCAGGACCGCGAGCCAAGCTGTGCAAGTCATCCTTTCTTAGCACCATTTCTATGGCAGCCCTACAAACTGGTAGCCTTTTAAATTACCATTATCACTTACTCAGTGTAAACTGTCAATGGACCATATCTGCGTAATGCATTCTGCTATTTTCACGTCTATGAGGAAACCTGGCCAGACCTCTCTCCTGGCTCTGGTCTTGGGTCTCCACACACAGCTCTGCCTTGCCCCTCCCTACCTATTTCTCATACTGAACATCTTTCTTTTTCCTAATGTTCATCCTCCAGTTGCTTCCTGAGAAAGGTTGCGGGTGGTAAATTGTTTAAGACTGCACATGCCTCTGATTTATGTATTCAAATTTCATACGTGAACCAATCCTTGGGCATGTGTGAGAGATAGAATCTCGGTGAGGGAGATAAGGCACTGCTCCACTGCCATCTTTTTGTTTTCATTATAACTGCTGAAGACTGGGAAGCTGTTCTTAGACCTGTTCCTTGCATATGGTGTGTGTGTGTGTGTGTGTGTGTGTGTGTGTGTGTTCATGTGTGTGTGTTTCTTCTACCCAGAGGCCTCTACACCATTCTGTTTGTATTCTGATATTTCACAGTGATGTGTGTCAGGATGTGTCTCTTTCCACCCTGTTGTGGCTTGTGTCTAGGTGTCCCCCTCATGCAGTCATAAGGCATTTTCAGAGGTGGATGAATGTAAAGTGTGTGATGCTGGGATTAAGTGTGTGTGATTAGTAAATCAGTCCACTGACTGGTTTGGCAATGTTCTGGTTGGGATTAAGGGTATGAGTGCTACGGTCTCCCTAGGGCAGCTTACAGTGTCGGGGATAAGGAGAGTCCTGTCTTTTTCTCTTGTTGTTTTGGCTGTCTTCTATCACCATGAACTGTGTACCCTCTGCCACACCTCCCTGTCTTGAAGCCAACCGGCTATGAGTTGAAATCTCCACAAACTGTGAGCTAAATCAACCTTTCCTCCTTTAACTTTGGGTGTCAAGTATTTTGTCTCAGCAAGGAAAGAAGCGTAACTAACATAGTAAGTAACCCAGTCCATTAAATTTGGGGAAACTTCAATCAAGAAACTCCTTTCTTCCAATTTCCTGAGGTATTTGACTTCTTTCTCTTCTGTGCCCACTGTTCTCTCTTCCTGAAGCTTCCATCTATATGTTGAGCTAGTGAAGTAGCCATTCAATTTTTTTATAGTTTTTCTTGTTTTCTGATTTTCTAGTCATTATCATTTTGCATCACTTTCTGGGTGAGTTCCTCAGCTTTCTCTTCCACCCTGCTGTTATGTTCCTGGTGTTCTAATGACCTTTTATTTCACTTATTTTTAAAATCCTTTGAGTATCAGAACTTTGCCTCAAATATTCTCAGTACTGGTTAATCCTTAGGTAGTTATGTACAATTATATTAAAATATACATTAACAGTTTCATTGAGGCATAACTGACACACAAAAACTGCATGTTGAACATATACAACTTGATGAGTGTGAACATACACATATGCCTATTAAACTGTTACTACAATCAAGATCATAGACATATTCTTTAATCAAAAAGTCCTAGTGTCCTTTTGTGTTGTTTCTGTTTACTTAGTGGTAAGAGAATGTGAGAGTTAGGGCCAGCGAGACAGCTCAGTGGCTACCATGAAAGGCTGCTCTCTGCCTGGTGCCAGTCTGCCTTAGAGCCAGCTGAGTATGGACTGGAACCTCCAGTAACTGAGCTAAACCTTTCCTTCCTTCATTCTGAATGTTGGGTATTTGTCCCAGCAACAAAAGAATAGTAAGCAAGACATGATGAAAGAACATGAGATTATACATAAATAAATATACCTTTCAGGTTAGGCTTTTTTTCTTTTAATTTTTTTTTTCCCCTGTGGTACCAGGGATTGAACTTGGGACCTTGTGCTTGCCCGCCAGGCACTTAGGTCACTGAGCTATCTCTCCAACCCTAGGTAGGTCTTATTTGCCTTTATTTACACATTTTGCTTCAAATGTCCTTGACTGAAGGCTGCCCTTAGGATGAAAGCTTAGGATGTTGACTCGAGGTGCTCAGCATACGTACTCAACGCTTAGTGACTTGAGCTTCAATGTAGGCTCGTCTTGATGAAGGGCACGTTTTGGGGAAACCCAGTATTACCATGTCCAGAAAAATCAGAGTTCCCACAAAAGCCTTTTGCTGTCTCCTACCAAGCAGTAAAGGCTTGGGCGTAGCATTCTGAGAGCCAAGCTTGGCTGGAAGAGCATTCTACTGCACCTAGTGTGTACAAATTCTCTTAACCCTTATTTTAGTGCAGTCTACCTTTGACTTGGCCTAGAATGTAACATCCCAGGAACTCCACTCTGTCCTGAGAAATGCACCTTCATCTCACAGTGTGGTAGGAGATACTCTGTTGTCTAGTAGAAAACTGGTAAACTTCTCTAGGGTGGAGCTGCCTCTCAAAGAGCTTTCTGTAATACTCATTTAATTCTCTCTACTTCGCTGTCACTTGCAGTTGCTGAGTCTTCTCAGGCCAGTGTGGCATACACAAGGTTGTTTTCTGGTTAGACTTTAATTTTCTTCTATCTATTAATTCTTTTCCTGCTACCCTGCACCAGCGGGACCAGTCCCAGCCCAGGTGCAGAGTGGGCCGGACCCTCTCCCAGCCCCTTGGGCCGCCCCCCACCACTCCGCAGTGCCTCCCCCACCCCGCC
>NW_004524591.1:6096529-6098324 GCF_000260255.1 Octodon degus
TGAGAAGAAAGATTTGTACTAATAATGTTTGGACAGAATATTCTGTCTGCATCTTGTACTACGGATAACCACTAAGAAGAAAACAATGTACAATGTATTAATTATTGAGACTGTCCTATTAATCAGTTTTGAAACTGTCTCATTGCTATTTGTTTCTCAATAAAATAAAATTAAAAAATAAACAAAATAATAGGAATTTTTTAAAAAGACTGCATTCATCTGGAAACATGTATCCATTTTCTTCATCCATTCATCCATTCACCACCAATAAACATGAAATCAATTCCATATCTTGGCTATAGTGGATAATGCTGAAATCAGCATAGGAGCATAAATACTCCTTTGACACATTCATTTCAACACCTTAGGATTTATATTCAGGAGGAGGATTGGTAGATCACACAGTAATTGTATTTTTATTGTGATGAGGTAATCCCTTAACATTTTCTTTTCTTTTCTTTTAGCCCACCCTGCGGGTGGGGCTGGCATGGCATGTGGTGCCGGGGATCAAACCACAGTCCATAAGCTCTTGCCTAAGCTTGCCTAAGCAGGTGCTTTAGACCACTGAGCTATCTCGCCGGCCCCACCATTTTAATGACTATACTAATTTATTTTCCCACCAACATCGTACAACATTCCTTTTTGTGTTTTCTCCGTATCTTCACTAATACTAAATATATTTTAATCTTTTTGATAGAGCCATTCTGATGTGTATGAGTTGATATGTCATTCTGATTTTAACTGGCACTCATTAATGACCAGTGGTGAGTGAGCAGTTTCGCAGATACCAGGTGCCCCTTTGAATGTTCTTATTCTGAAAAATGTTTGTTCAGACCCCTCTCCACTTTTAAGCTGTTTTCTTGCTATAAAGTTTTTGGGTTTCTTGTATTTTTTATATTAATGGTTTGAAAATATTTCTGCCATTCTGTACTTTGTCTCCTTATTTTGTTATTTATTTTGCTGGAAGAAAACCTTCTGGTTTGATACCATTTTATCTTCTGGGTTTTTTTTTACATTTATTGCCTGTGCTTCCAGAATTATAGCCAAAAATTTTTTGCCCAGATCAATGTCATGTGGTTTTACTCTACATTTTCTTCTACTAATTTCAATTTCAGGTCTTAATATTTTGGTCTTTAATCTATTTGAGTTTGTCTTTTGTATATGGTGTAAGTATCAAATTCAATCCACAGCCAACATTCCTATTATCATTTATTGATGAGAGTGTCCTTTCCCCGTGTGTGTTCTTGGCCCCTTTATCAAAAGTCAATTAACCCCAAATACCTGCATTTATTTCTGGGCGTTCTACCTTGTGCCTTGGTTTGAGGTATCTACTATTGTGTCAGTGCCACTGTGTTGATTACAATTGCTCATGTAATATACTTTGAAATCAAAGACTGCGAATTCTTTTTAGCTGAAACTGCTTGGGCTGTTAGGAGTCCTTTGCGTCTCCAGTTAAATTTAAGGGTTTTTTTCTATTTATATAAGTATGACATTTGCAGCTGGGAACATAGGTTCGTGATTGGGCATTTGTCTAGCAAGTGCAAGGCGCTGGATTCAATCCCCAGCACAGCTTTGAAGCAAAAAAATGTTGGATCTGGTATGATGGTATACAACTGTCATCCCAGATGTTCAGGAGGTTTAGGCAGGAGGATCACAATAAAGCATGTAACAAAAGGGCAAGGGAGACAGCTGAGTAGTCTAAGCACCTGCCTGGCAAGCACGAGGACCCAGGTTCGATCCCTGGTATCATATACTGTGCAGATTCCTTACTGAGTTGGCCACCAAAACTGGGCGT
>NW_004524591.1:6098994-6106214 GCF_000260255.1 Octodon degus
GTGTGTGTGTGTGTGTGTGTGTGTGGCCAGCTCAGCCCACCAGGGGGCGGGGCTGGCTGGCATGTGGTGCTGGGGGATTGAATGGCGGTCCCTGTGCTTTGCTAAGCTTGTTCTAAGTAGTTGCTTTAGACCACTCAGCCATCTCACCAGCCCTCAAAACTTTCTTATTCAATTAAGAGAAAGTAGCTGTATATCTATCCTAATTACTTTGTATATATATATATATACACAAAATGGTCCTTCATTTATATCCCCCTTTTTTGCTTAGTTTTGTCAGAGAAGGGTATTCTATTGCTATTTAAATATTGTAGGTGCATGAATTCAACAAAATAATCCAATATAGTCCAGTAGTCCATAATAGTAGTGAGTTATCCGTAAGACTGGCTATGTCAGAAGTTGTTGACTTGAGTCTTTTACAGCTCAGCATATTAATATGGCTTTACTTTTTGTACCTCATTTTTACACTTTTCTGCTGGATGGTTAAGACCAAGATAATGCAAGACCTATATAACAAGAAATGTAACTTTTGTATCTGACAAGGTCAGTCAAATCCCCTCAGGATTTAGCCTGAAACCTTGTACCGCAGTTTGTAGATCCTTTGTCAGTGTCAGCCATGTGGGTGAGTCACGGCCATTGCTTGATCAATAGCAAGTAATGAATTTAAGGCAAGAGAGAGGGCTTGATCACTTCTACAAGAGAAGTGGCATCCAGAGTGTGATAAGCCCGGTGACGCCTCCAATTCTGACAAGGTCACTGTAGAAACCTACTTGAATCCACAGCATTCGTGAAGGCAGGATTCATTGTTCAACAAGCGATGAGCGCGGGCTCCTGTGGAAGGACATACTGAACAAAATCTATATCCCACAGAAGAGAAAGGCACTGCTGGGCACAAGATTGTGAAGGACAGATTGAGCTTTTTGCTGTGTGCAAACACAGGTTCCGATCTGGAGACTGAGTAACTGCTGGTTCACCACTCCCAGACTCCTTGCACATTTGAGGAGCAGAATGTGCACAAGGCCACAAGACTGCCTGGCATGTGCAGCACCAGTGTGAAAGCTTGGGTCACACGCAACTGCTCCTGAATGCCTGCTCTGTGAGGTGTTCATACCCACTGTTAAGAAATATCTTTCTGATGGTCAACTACCTCAAAAGCACCTCCTTTGTCTTTCTTCTTCTCTAATTATTTATCTATTTATTTGGTACAGGGTCTCGCTATGCAGCTCAGACTCATAGTGATCCTTGTGTCTCAGGCTTCCCAAAACTGGGATTATAGGCACGTACCACTATGCCCTGTTTTGAGGTGGCACAGTGGTATGGCATGAGGTACCTGGGATCGAACCTTGGTCCTTGCCCCTGCCAGGCAGGCACTTATACTGCTGAGCTATCTCTTCAGCCCTAGGTGCCTTTTTCTTTCTTTCTTCTTTCTTTTTCTTTCCTTTCTTTCTTTCCTTCCTTCCTTCTTTTTCTTTTTCTTTTAATTTGTATATTCGGTATAGAATCTCACTATGCAGATTGGACTCACATGATCCTGTTTTCAACCTCCCCAGCGCTGGGATTACAGATGTGCGCCACCATGACTGGACTCTGTCTCCAACTCAGCGTGCCCTAGAGGCAGAGTGGTGCGATATGTGAGACTAGAAATCAAACCCTGGAACCTGCGCTTGCCAAAGCAGGTGCTTAGTCCACTGAGCTAGCTACCTTGCTGGCCTGCCCAGGTGCCTTTTTCTGATGGACAGTGCCCCAGCACAGCCTCTAGTCTTGGTGAATGATATGGACACTGTTTTACTTTTCTTGTTACTGAGACAAAATACCCAACACCCAATGTTAAAGAAGAAAAGACTTATTTAGCTCACATAGTGTATAGAGGTTTCTGTTCACAGTTTTCTGGTTCCAAGGGAGGTGGTATGGAAGAGAAGCATCACAGAGAAGAACCAGTCCATGGCAAAGCAGGGCAGGCAGAAGGCAGAATGCAGCAAGCAGCAAGAAGTGACCTTCTTTCTGTCCCTTACATCTCATCCAAGCTACCCACCCTTAGGGTAGGTAGCCTCATACTTGCACTCAGCAGGACACCCTAAGTCCCACCATCACACCTTGAATCAATCACAGAATCACCTCACTGATCCCAGCAGCATGCACCTTAAATCCAAACACTTCTGAAAAGTCCCACCAATGACTGAATGAGGCTTTAGGGGTGCATCTAGACGCAAACTATAGCAGATCCTGAGTATGACTTCGTACAGGTCAAGTCCCTCCCTTCTCAAGAGGACACCTCTTCTGCAGCCCATGGACCACAAGTGATCTGAAACTTCTAGAAGCTGTACGCAAGGGCACTTTTCACCAGGTGCTTTAATGTCACCAAAGAGACATCCTTGGCTCGGCAAGAGCTCTGAAAGAAACATTTCAGTGTACTGCACTGCATCAACCTCCTTGACAATGAAAAAAGGAAGATGTCATATACTGAATGTAACACTCCATTCAACACACACTCTAGATCGGGGGGGGGCACTTCAACAAGAATGTGTCCCTGAATATAACTTTGAAGGGTCTGATATACAAATAGTAAAGGAAGTTGTGACCACGGGCAAGAGCACAGGTCTGGGTGTTGATGGTGCAGACACAGAGAGGCTTGCTGGGTAGGTTAAGGAGCTGATGGTGGAAGAATGTCCTGAACTCCAGAGGGAGCACCTAGAGGCATTTGTTAAGGAGCATTCCATGGTAGAAGAGGAAGACTGGGAGAGGGTTAGCAGCAGCGTGACAAAATGCATTATGGAAAAATCGAGCTTATTTTCTCAGTATGCCAGGATTTCTTTGAGAAGCACCACCTGCACATGACCAGTATGAACAGAGAGTTGAATGTGATGAAAGATAACATGGTCTCTCATTTATGGATGGTTATGCAGTGAAGAATAAAACAAGTGATATTAGACAGATTTTCCATCAAAACTGTCCACGTAGCTAAGAGACAAAGAAGAGAGGAAACCTGTGAAGGAGATCTCCTATGGCCGTATGCAGGGAGACTCTCCTTCCAAATGATTACTTCCTTCCAGCCCACCTTCCTGTCCTCCTCCATGCCAGGAGTTTTCTGAAGCAGGAGTGATGTTTTCTCTCTTCATACTATACTGTATTTATTTCATATTTTTGTGGTTAAAAGTACATAAGATTCAGAATGCATTAACCTTATTTGCATTGAACCTTATGAGAAAAATTTTATTCAGTTTGTAACTAAAATTGGTTTGAGACAATGTTGGTAGGGGTCAAAATAGATTAACCTTATTTACATTGAACCTTGTATGATTTGGTTTGTAGCTAATTTGGTTCATGATCAGAGTCAAAGAGCAAATTAAATTCATGAATTAAGGCACCACTGTATCTTTGGTTGTTACTGACAATATAAATAGAATTGTTTTATTAATTCCCATTTTTAATAGTTTGTTTTTAATATATACAAATGCAACTCCTTTTTGTATGTTGTTTTTATGTCTTATGACTTTACTAAATCTGTTTATCAGTTTTTACAGTGGTTTGGTTTGCTTTGGCTTGGTTGTTGTTATTTTCTCAGTTGTTTTGTTATTTTTGCAGTGCTACAGACTAAACCCAGACCCTTCACACTGAATTATGTGTCCAGACATTCTTTTTTTTAAAGACAGGGCTTTACCAAGTCACTAAATTGCCCAAGCTGGTCTCAAATCGGAGAGTCCACTTGCCTCAGCCTCCCAGAGAGATGGGATTACAGGCACTGGCCACTATGTCCAGCTCCAATCTTTTAATAACTCCCACAGCCATCTGATCTGGCTTTCTCTCTTTCCCTTTGACCTCTCCTGGCCTCAGCAAACAGTACATGCTTAACATCCCAATATCATGATCACCGGGTGTCAGTCAGTACTCTTGGGAATTGTATAGTGTTCTGTAATTGTATAGCCAGGATGAAGCTGTCCAGTTTAGTAATGTTCTTTTGTGTTGCCGAGTGATGTAAGCAAAATTAGCCTTGATCAATTAATAACGCTCTATTTGTGGGTTGCCAGGTGATAACTGGAAAATAAGAGATAAAAAAGCCATGATTTCCACTGGTCTTATTTTCCTACGCTGATGTCAAGCATGGTTATTACGAGAGCAGGGAGTGGTGCAAGGAACAACAGAAGGCACTGAATGGCTGCCTGGAGACCAAGAAAAAATGTAGAAAAGCGCAGGAAGCCCATGGGAAGTCTTCCCTTCTTACTGTGAATGATTTCCCTGCCTTGGGGAAACATGGCTCTCCCCAGGCCTTAACGAGAGCCAGGGTAGAACTGTGGTTCTGCTGCTGAGTGCTGATGTAATGCAGTGGAGATGAGCCCAGGGAATGATGAGAGGGTGGTACATACACTCTGCATAGCCTCACAAGCTGTGAATGTTATCAATGTAAGAAGTTAAGGAAAATTAACCAAAGAGATCAGTGTTAAAGTTTTAGATAGTATCAAAAGGGACTTTTATGGGGTGGTGGGGGAGGGTGAGTAAAATTTCCAATAGATTCCTACTGCCAGATGTGCTGGTGTCTACTTAACAAAATCTTAATGCTAAAATATTTCTACATAGGTAGTAATAATTGTTTCTATGACAAGCTTTATAAAAGTAAAATTTTAATCATAAGCATATCTTCTATATACAAGTACTTAGTACTTGACCAGTAACTATTCCATAAGCTTTTTTCCCAATCTAGAGCCTGTATTAAATAGTAAAGACACCACTTTTATATTTAACTTCTCTGCTATCCTTACAAAATAAATACCTACCAGGATTTTATGGCTTTACCATGTCTCATAAGTCAAACAAAGATGTGAAATTTTTATCAAGATTATAGAGTTAATCTATATTTTAATTGAGGTTCTCCTTGTGGAGTAACAAAGATTCCTGGCATTGAATATCCCATTTCAGATAGATAGACAGACAGATAGATAGATAGATAGATAGATAGATAGATAGATAGATAGATAGATAGATATTCTTTATGATCCATTTTGGGATTTTTAAGAGAATACATATGAATATTTCTATTTTAAACATGCTAAATTTTAAATCTAACCATGAAAACATGTGAGTTTACCATATTCAATACAACAGAAATGAGAAGGATAATATTGAACAAATATGGCTTCTATCTTAAGAAGACACAAAACTCTAGTGATGTACTGACTGATTCTATAAGTCAGATGTTGAAATAGGAAAGAAAACAAAGGTTCATGAACACTGGGGCATTTCAAAAGATGTAGTGAAAAATGATTATCTGAAAAGTAAGAAATAATTAGATTACCATGTGCTTTATCCTCAAGTCATGGCTGGTGGCTGGTTGAGCTGTTGGCACCAGGACTGATTGGCAATGTCACCTCCCTTGTCTTTGGCTAAATTGAGAAGATTTGTATACTAGAAGGATAGAGAAGTAGAGATGAAGAGATGGCCTATCTACTAGGTCAAATGAGAGTTCAGAATTCAACCATGATTCAGGAGATCTGACTAAAAGAGCTCGAGTAGGTAGAAGTTCAGAGAAGCACGAAAGTGGGCCAGAGCAGAGCGAGAAATCAATCCTGAGCCATGGGGAAGAGAAAGGATGGTCTGGACAAACGTCTGAAATTGTGAAGATGTACTGTGGTTTGGTGTGTCCTGCTTCCCTGGGACTGATCCTTATGCATAATCAGAAATGTACCAGGAAGGAAGCATGCATAGGCCAAGGCTCATGCAGATGCAGAAATGGCTGCAGCACTGTCTGAGAAAGCTCTTGGCCAGTGATAATAGCAGATGGCAGATCAGTGGGCTTATGCACCCAATCAATGAAGCTCTATGGAACAGAACCAGAAGAAACACTGTTCAAGCAAAAGGATGAAGCTGGAGTATAGAGGCTTTGAAAGTCAGATGATTTTACTACAAAAATCCTTGAAGACAACCCAGAACTAACACATAGCTTAGTCCAAAAGGTCACAAATAATATTTGCAAAGATCAAATTCCTATTGTCTGCTTAAAATTGTAAATATATCTGTAACTATTGTAGAAACTATTACTTTCTAACTTTCATTTTCAGCTCCAAGGAATAGCATTTTTAACCAGAAACTATTGTCTGACTGAATTGTATCTAAACAACAATGCAATATTTGAGATAGAAGGTATGTTTTAAATTTCTTCTGATGATTGAATAGATTTTTGATTAACAACTTTCAACTATAGTTATGGGTAATAACATGCAAAAATCTTTTTTACATTTCTGTACAAAATATATGATAGTCTATTTTAAAAATATTCTTATATAGTTCATTTTTAAAAGTGTTGAATTGCTTTTATAATTCAATATTGTCATGTGTTTTATTCAAAATTTCAGAGAATCCTGGAATTTTGCCATTCTATGGCACAGTTCGACACTAAGTATTGCGGTAGCCAATTTTAAAAATATTTTGAGAGTATTAATAAATACAGAAACTTTGTAATCTTAAAAGGTCTCACTGACAGTAATTTTTACCCACCAAATTCCTATTTCCATTCTGAATTACCTTCATATGTATGTGTGAAAATTTCCTAAGCTGATAATTTCAAGCCAAGTATAAAACTACATACATGCTATAATCATAAGATATGAAGGAGTACAGAAAACAATATTTTTCTTTCCTATCATGCATCATCAAACCAAACTGTCAAAAATTTAATACACATCATAATTTCATGTACCAAATTCATTCTTGTCAATGAAACAAGGATGTAACTATCACAGATTCAACTCAATTTAATTTATTTTTTGAATGGTGGGAAAATATACAATGTGAAAACCACAAAAATTATATGAATACGTGATTGCCTATTGTGTAAAGGAAGTATTCAGCTGAGTGATTTGGAAGAAGGCACTGAACTGGGTAATTATTCCCTTTGTTGGCTTTATACATCTCAGTGGCATTTGCATACACATACATGACAAAACCAAAGGAAAAGAGGGAAAACATCCCCTGTAAACTCACCCAACATTATTGCTACAAATAATAATAATAAATAATAACAGTGGAAACAAAATTTACTATTCTTGGCCAGGCATGGTAGTACACCCCTATAATCCTAGCACTCAAGAGGCTGAGGCAAGAGGATCACCTCCAGTTCAAGGTCAGCCTGGGCTACACAGTGAGTTCAAGATGAGTGTAAACTACAGAGTGAGAATCTGTCTCAAGAATGAAAGGAAGGAAGGAAGGAAGGAAGGAAGGAAGGAAGGAAGGAA
>NW_004524591.1:6106314-6168369 GCF_000260255.1 Octodon degus
AAAGAAAGAAAGAAAGAAAGAAAGAAAGAAAGAAAGAAAGAAAGAAAAGAAAGAAAGAAATTTTTATGTTCCCACATTCCAATCAATTGCTCAACTCTTACGCTTTATGTTTTGTAATAATCCATGATATCATTAATAGATTCTTCTCCTCTTCCCAACCATAATATAGTCCCTTCTTTTGTTTAGCCATTAAATTAGCATTAAAAATGTTTGTTTTCATTTGACAAAGTTAAAAGTAAATGATGAACTAAAAACCTTCTTAACATGTACATTCTTTAAGAGCCTGCCAAATAGCTCAACAGATTAAAGCGCCTGTTTAGGCAAACGCAGTGGCCAGGGGTTCAATCCCTGGGTCTGCTACACTGGCCCCGCCCCCGAGGCATGCTGAGATGGTGATTGGGACTGGGTGTGGTGGTGTGTACCTATAATCCCAGCACTTGGGAGGCTGTAAACTGGAGACTCACTGTGAGTCCAATCTATGTAGCGAAACTCTGTAGACCCTGTAGAATCTGTCCTAAATCAAAAAACAAAACAAAAAACGAAACATGTAAGCTCTCCTCCCCAGGGCTGCACTGCTTGCCATCCCTGAATGTCCTCCTGCTGCACCATAATGAGCTCACGAGTATCGATGCCACCGTGAAGGAGCTGAAGGGAATGCTGGACCTGAAGACCCTAAGTATCAGCTTGCACTTTTATATGACCATAAATTACAAGAGAAATAGACCAGCCATTTTTCTTTTTATGATGTTTAAGATTAGAGGAGCAATGTTAAAATAATAAAACATGATCCAGATTTCATTGTTTTTTTAAGATATGCTTTTGACAGAACGGGTAGAAATTAATTATTGGTGAAATGATACAGCATAGCAAGTGAGAGTGACAAAAGTAGAAAAGAGGATTTATATGTTTAAATCTGTGTTTTCTGTTCTATCTGAAAGGTAAGTTTTAACATATTATATGATCCTGCCTATATGAAATATTTCAAATACATACATCCTCGGAGACAATAAAGTCAAGAAGTAATTTTAGATAGACTAGTGTTCGCTTAAGGTTGGGAGATTTAGGGACTGAGAGGATTGCTAAGGAGTGAAGGCTTAAAAAATTTATGGTTGTAAGTTATACAACTCAGTGACTATAGCAATAATGAATAAATTGTATATTTTAAATGACTGAATTCCATGGTATATGAAGAATACTGATAAAGTAAATTAATACGTGAAAACAGAACAAGGTTTTTAAATTTTCAGTTGGTTGAGCAGACCCGTTCATATGCACTAGCTTACAACCAGTAAGGAACTGCCTTCAGTATCAAAAAGAAATCTGTCTAGAAATGGATTAAAAATAGGTAACATGCCATTCTGACTCTGAACGAGCATGCAGTTTTGCAGGGTTACCAGTCATGTACACAAGTGTGGCATTAGGCAAGTGATCCTTGATGTGCTGTGGTTAAAGGCCCTCAGAGCAGTGTTTTCAGACTTCAAAACTTACATGTCATGAAATAGACATATTTCCTTTGTTCATGTGCCCAGATCTGTATTTTAAATATATGTAAAATAGTGTTAATGGTACAGTTTTCATCTGATCAACATATAATGAGTTCTATTTTCATTGTTATCAGTAAATCCGCTGATAGGTACAGCCTTTAAATCTAAACATTAAAATCACTGAATTCAAGGCAATTCCATGATTACTTTGGAGACATGACAAGGCTGCTAAACATTAGGTGGGTTTTGCAGTTTTCTGACATTTCATAAGAGACTCTGAATTAGTTTATATTGATCTTGTATGCTGAACAAATGCTTCTGGGATTAAAAGACTAGGTGTGGTGCTGCAGGAACCTTAACTGTGTATTTTTGTATCACATGGGCTACTAAGCTGCCCCTAAGGGTAGTCAGAAACACTGAGGTAAGTCTGTTCAATGCTTTTCCTCACCTTTTCCAAATTAGTGAGTATTGATTATACAGATTAATGAGTTTCATGGGGGCAGATTTGTACACACACACACACACACAGCATACTCTAATTCTCCTCCCCCACACCCACTCACCTCACCCTCACCCTTAGTTTCAATGTGTATCATGTGTTTTGATCATATTCATGCCCTGACACTTCCTTCTTTTCCTCTTTTTCCCTTTCTCGTGTCTAGCAACAGCCTCTTTCTATCGTGTCATCTTTTTTAGATTTCACAGGTGAGGCAGGACATGCGACGTTTATCCGAGTCTGGCTTCTGTCACATAACATGATGATCTCCCCATCCCTCCTTTTTTTTTCTTTACAGGACAAAATGTCATTCTTTTTCTGGTTGAATAGTACTTCACTGTGTATACACCACATTTTCTGCTTGCCAGGCAGGTGCTTACTACACTGAGCTATCTCCCTGCTCATTGCTTGTCACTGATCTGTTTAAATTTTTTACATTTTTTGATTCAGTTTTGGTTGGCCATATATGCAGAGAAATATAACAATTTCTTCTAGATTCTCCAGTGTATTAGAATACGGATTTTCAAAATAGTCTCCAATAACCCTCTGGATTGCAGTGGTATCTATTCTAGCATCTCCATTTTTTTCTCTAATTGAATTGATTTGAGTCTTTTCTCCTTGTTCAGCCAAGTTTGGCAGGGTTTATCAATCTTGTTCATTTTTTCAAAGAACCAACTCCTTGTTTCATTCTTTTAGTCTGGATCTCATTAATTTCAGTTCTAATTGTTATTATTTCTTTCCTTCTATTGGGTTTTGTTTCAATTTGTTCTTGTTTTTTTTTCCAGAACCTTGAAATACATCATTAGGCTATTTGTTAGAGATCCCTGATATTTTGATACAGGCACTAATAGCTATTAAGTATCTTCTAATTGTCATTGCTGTACCTCAAAGATTCTGAATTTTATATTTCCATTTTGATTTTATTTTAGTAATTTTTAAGTTGCCTTCTAGATTTCTTCAAAGACCCCACTAATCATTCAAAACTGAGTTGTTTGGTTACCATGTGTTTTAGTAATTGCTATGGTTTCTCTTGCTGTTGATTTCTAGCTTCATTCTATTTCATTCACCTGAAAAGATGCAAGAAATTGTTTTAATTATTTTGTATTTGTTAAGGCTTGTTTTATGGCTTAAAATGCAATCTATTGAGGAGAATACTCCATGAGCTGCAAAGAACGTATATTATGTAACTGTTGGATGGAATATTCTGTAGACATCTATTAAATCCATTTAATTTGTGGTGCAGCTTAACTCTTTTCCTTCTTGTTTTCTTTGAATGACCCATCTATTTATGAAACTGGAGTACTGATGCCATTCACTATTGTAATGTTGAGATATACATGTACTTTATATTGAGTGCTGTTCATTTTATGAAGTTAGAATCTGATATCGTAGGCACGTATTTACAATTGTTATGTATCCTTTGTGGATTGTTCCGTTTACCAACATAGAGTCACTTTACCAATTTATTCCCTTCTTTGCCTCATCTGATTAATTTTGTCCTGAAGTCAGCTTTGTCAAGTATGTGGATAGCTCCTTCTACTTGCTTTGAGTTCCATTTGCACAGAATTTTTTTTCTCCATCCTTTCACTTTCAGTCTGTGTATGTGCTTGCTGTTAAGACATCTTTCCCATAAACATAAAGGAGTTGGGTCTTTTGAAAACCCAGTCTGACAGTCTGTGTTGTAATGAGAGAATTAAGATCATTTACATACATGATTCTTGTAAAAAATTATGTGCACATATTTCTCTCACTTAATTTTTTTTTGGTGTTCTTTCCTAATGTTCAATAACTTGTTTAGTCCTCTTCTGTGTAGCATTTCTTTAAGTATTTTCTGCAGTACTGGTTTAGGGATTATGAATGTCTTCAGTTTATGCTTCTCTTAGGAGGTCTTTATTTCTCCTTAAATTTTGGAGAATAGTTTTGCCATTTATAATATTCTGGGTTAGTGGTTATTTTCCTTCATGGCTTGAAATATATCATCCCCTGCCATCATGATCTTTAGGGTTTCTGCAGAGAAATCTAAAATTATTCTAGTAGGTTTGCCTCTACAATTTGGCAATCTCTTGTTGCTTTCAACATTCATTCCTTATTCTATGTTTATGCCATTTTTACTATAAAGTGACATGAGTAGGTTCTTTGGTGGTCATGCTTTTTGAAGTTCTGAATAATTCTTGCATTTAGATACTTATGTCTCCCAAAAGTTTGAAGTTTTCCATTATTACCATTACTCTGATCTTTGACACCCTCTTTTACACCAAAAATTCTTAAGTTTAGTCTTTTAGTTGTGCCTCAGTGTTTTTCGATGTCTTGCTCATAATTTCTGGGAGAGGAGTTCCTCTCTTAATGTCTGCATGTAATACTTCCTAAAGCTTATCTTCAGACCCTGAAAATCTGTTTACAGACACTCATTCTGTCTACTGGTGAGGTTTTCCATTGAGTTTCTTGTTTGACTTATTGTACTTCACATTTCTAGGATTTCTGTTTGGTTAGAATCTCTCTCTCTCTCTCTCTCTCTCTCTCTCTCTCTCTCTCTCTCTCTCTCTCTCTCTCTCTCTCTCTCTCTCTCTCTCTCTCCCTCCCTCCCTCCCTCCCTCCCTCCCTCCTTCCCTCCCTTCTTCCCTCTATGCCCTTGCTGAATGCCCCTTCACAATCTGCATTAACTTCCTTACTTCAGTTGGCTTTATTTGTATGGTCTTTGAAGTCAGTAATCATTTTATAAATTAATTTTTGAATTAGTTGCTTAACATTTCATCTGCTTTAATATGTTTGCACTGTTACTAATTACTTAAAGGCATTTGTAGGAACTGTATTGCCATTTTTTTTTTCATAATTCTTGTGTTTCTACACTGAAGGTTGATATCTAGTGGGATGGATATCTCTTCCACTTTTATTTGAGGTCAACTTCATGTCCAGCCTTTATAAGGAAAGCTTGATCCCCAACACCACTCAGAAGAAAATGAGCCACAGGAATGTCAATGACACAATGAGAAATCAGATGATGAAATAGAGGAAAGCTGCCTAAAGCCAGCAACTTTACCACAATTAACAATAGAAATCTGCAATAATGATACAGGCTCAAAGACAACCCAAAGTTTGAAATATTATAAAAACTAATTAGAAGTAAAAATAATACAAAAGTGATTGTAGTAATAATAGAAACACAAAGGCAGATTAGATGTTGACAAACAATAAAGATCCACTAAAATAAAAATACATATCACCACTGTGTACAATACAAACAAATGAGTAATAATAGCATAGTATAAAGTAAATATTATTTATGAAAGTCAGTGGTAATAATATCAAAAATCAAGGAGTAGGGAAAGAGAACAATGGAAACAAGCAAATTTTGAGGAACAACATAAAGGAAGATGAAGAGAGAAAAAAGTGAGATAAAATGTTCAATTAAAGACATTTTAATTAAATAGAATCAGGTAAAAGTGGTAGCCAAAACAAAGAAAAAGAAAAAAAGAAAGATCAAACAAGAAATGAGTCCAAAAACTTCCTCCACACTGTGTGTTACATGGGGAATTTTTTCCATGTCCTATAGCACTGGAATCCAAAAGATAGAGATGAGGATCAAGAGTCAAAACTGGGCCTGTTGTGTTTCTACACCCGCTTTTTGATGTGTGAATGCTGAGTCCTACCCCATCTTTCCCACTGAGCAAGGTTGCTCACTGGCATGTCCTCTGCCTCTGTGCTGTACTCACTCCACAGAGCTTTTGTATTTGTTTATCCCTTTTGGTGCATCCTGAGCTACTGCTATCCCCAACTAACTCTGAGACCTCTGAGATCATGAGACACATACCCCACCCCCACCCCCGGCCTTGCTCCAGCCATCTCTCTGTCCCAACACTCCAGGATGTGGCAAATGCGCAAGGAGAGGCATAAGATCTTATCACGTTTGTGGGTGGGTAAGGCCAACAGACCCGAGTTCTATGCTGAAAGAAGCCAGGGAGAGGAGTCAAGCAGTCCACTGGGCTCCATTCCAGCCCTTTCAGGCCTAACTCCTCAGAAAACTAGATGTGACTGTACTGGCTTCTCACCATAGAAGGCAGGAGCACAGTAGCCTCCGTGGCCTGAGGTTACTACTGTGTAGCCTTTTCAGGGAGTCTGTGACTAGCCCAGCCCTCTTAGACTGGCTTTTATGGCCTTCTCCCATCCAGAAGTGTGGTCGTTCTGTGACTTCTGATTCATGAAGTAGTTCAGTCTTAAACAATAATCCCCTTCTCAAAATGGCTCCTGATTGTGCCATTCTCAAATATAGGAAGGCAGTGCAGTGGATTTCTACTCCAGCACCAGCCTGCCATGCAGAAGAAGTTACTTTCAATTCTGACGTTGCGGCTTACCAAAACCTGGGCTTTCCTTGGGACGAGCACCACAAGTCTGCTGTTTACCAGTAGGGCTGCTGGCGCTCTCCACTCTGACACTATGATGGAGACAGGTCCTCCTGGTTTGAACCCAGGTGCCAGATTGCTTCATTCTTTCTCTGCATTATGTTTAGTTTCTTCATGACTTTAGCTTTCCTGTTAGCTCTTCCTTGGTTCCCAGAGAGCTCCTTCTCTTTCTTTTTTTAAATTGTTGTCTTCTGGAAGTCTTCATTCCAAGTCCCAGAGAGGCTATGATCTACTGCTGGCTTCTACTTTCCCATCTTAATCTCTCTCCAATCACCTCTAAAACACTTGTGAAGAAAACGTTTCCCAGGGCAACAAGAGATGAAAGGAGAAAGGAGAAGGGAAGAGAACTTATATAAAAAGAATTAAGAAATATTATGTACATGTGCCAACTCCTCACAATGACTGTGATTAGTACCTACAGCAAATATATATTACAAAATTAAAATTTTAATAATTATTTCTTTTGTACAGGGTCTTGTACAGGGTCTCACTACACAGCTCAGACTCATAGTGATCCTCCTGTCTCAGCCTCCCCAGCACTGCGATTATAGGTGTGTGCCACCATGGCTGGTTTCCATAGCTGGCATGGCATTGAACCTGGGTCCTTGTGCTTGCCAGGCAGGCACTTAGACTGCTAAGCTATCTCCCCAGCCTCAAAATTAAGTTTTTGAAAATTATAAATGAGGAAAAGAAAGATGATAGTAAAACCTTCTTAATCACATTATCCAGTGATATCCATTCTAAATACTTGCATGTATTTGAATAATTTGTCTGAGTAGATATATGCAAAATATATCTGTAAATTTTATTTTAGAAATTTATCACCATGAATGTTATTTTGAGGTAAAAAAAATTAAAATTGCATTATGTATTACTATGTAAATAATCTAGAAGTTGTATATAGTCTAGAAAGTCTACTAAGTATCACATGGACTAAATTTAAATTTTGACATTTTAAGCAATAATCATTATAGTAATATGTTAAAATGTCATTTCTGTTTAAAAATTATCTTTTAAACCTTTACAATAATCCTCATATGTGAGTAGAACTATTCCCTCTTCAAGAGCAGAAATGCTAGAAAAAGATTTATCCAAACTACCAAAGAATGTCAAACCTTAAACTCAGATCCTATTTCAATTATCCTGTATTCACTCATTCATTCAATATTTATAATTCTTCATTCATTCAATAAATATTTGTCACACATTCACCCTGTGATACTTCATAAAAGAACACAGGTGAACAAGAAAAGTCCAAGCTGGACCTTTATGGGCTTATAGTTTCATAACTCACAGCACAGGCATTTTTTAGAGAGTTAAAGGGGCTACTGAACACGTGTTAAAACTTAATCATTTAAGCAAATTTGGTTATGAAACAACATTCAGAGAGTGGTAAGCAAGGTTGACCCAATAGTAGTGAGCAGGTTATGCCCTGAAGCAAGGTGCCTGGTCCAGGCCTGAGTGGACTCTCCCCTGCCTGTCAAGGGTCAGTGTGAGCGCAGGATTGTGTCAGGCCTCTGGGTGGAAAAAATTCGTCATCATTCTTTGAAGTCCATCTTAGTAATATGCCATCCGTATTAATACTTTACATGACTGCTATAATGGCATCTACTTAAAGTCATGATGATGTCATTCAAGTTATAACTGTAATTGCCCCTGTCACAGGATCATTCTTTTGAAATACAGAAAGATACTCTGTCTAGTAGCCAGAAAAACAAAGAAAGGCCTCTTCTGAAGATTCTTGGTAGTGAGGCTTCATGACTTGATCCCTTGCCCCAATTTGGTTTAAGGTATTTTACAGAAAAAGTTTGCTGTTGCTAGACTACCAGCATCATTTGCACAGTCATGTCCTCGGATGAAGTTTATGACAGCCTCACTTGCAATCATGGATTAAATTCAGTTCATTAACTCACATGAGAAACCCATGCATTTCAAACATTTTCAAATGTTGAAATATGTGTCTTTTCAAGTTGTAAAACTGCATAAAAACCTAAAGCATTATTATTATTATTATTATTCCACTCCAATTACAAGTTCTTCTGAGGGTGAGAAAATAGCCTGGAGGGGAAGCGCTCATCCATTTCAGTGTTGCACCCTGCTCTGGCATTTGCAAGGAGCACTGCCAAGTGACTGCCCAGGAGACACATCGCGAGGAGCTTCAGGGAGGCCCCAAGCCGGCTGGCGGCAGAGTGTGAGGTCCTGTCCTCCAGGCAGTCAGCGTCCCCTCTCCTCTCCAGCAGGTCTACCTTTCCACACCCGCCCTCTCTGCTCCCTTTTTCCTGCTCATCCCTCCTCCAAACTCCCAATCTGAACCCATGTGTGTCGAAGACTCATTCTCTGGCTGCTGGCTGGACCCACCTTGGTCTTCCCTGCCTTTTGGAGCACTAAAGGAAACACACTGACAGCCAAGTGCCCTTGTTCATAAACCTTGTTCTCTTCATTTCATTCAACTTATCTCTGTATTTCATAAACTTCTTGAGGGGACATGGACTTAGACTCCTACATTTTGTATTTGTTAAGGCCTGCATCCTAGTAGAGTTGACAGGAGTCACCCCTGGCATAGGGAGCACCCTCTTCTAGAAGGGGGTCTTCCTATTCCCACAGGACCTGCCTTTGTTAGACATTCACTCCTCTTATCATCCCCAGTGGCCTTGGTCCTTGACAAAAAGGCAAGGATAAAGAGGGCCACTGAGGCAGAGCAGCACCATGATCTCAAGGGCCTCTTCAGCTGAACCTCTCCTATTAAGGCCCTCTAAGTGACACTGCCTCTTCCAATGACAGAGCCACTCATGACCTAAAAATAACCAGGGGGGTTGTTTACTCAGCTTAAAGTTAAGAAAAGTTTCCATTCCTCCACTGTCTCCACCTTCTGTTCTGTTTTCTTTTCTTGTATATTTGGTACACGGTCTCACTATGCAGCTTAGACTCAGAGTGATCCTCCTGTTTTCAACCTTCCCAGCACTGGAATTACAGGCATGTACCACCACGCCCAGTCCTGGTGGCCAGCCCTAGGTGCACCCAGGGGCAGGGCCAATGCGGCATGTGTTGCTGGGGACAGAACCCTGGTCCTTGCGCTTGCCTAAACAGGTGCTTAGTCTACTTGAACTATCTCACCGGCCCTTCTGCTCTATTTACTTTTGGAAAACAAAGATGATTTCCATATTTAGTAAAAGCACGCATTGTCTGGAAGCTCACAAGTTTCAGCTAGCATGGGATGTTGATGACAATGAAACACTGAGCCTACTACTCTTGACCCAGAACTTCAGAATCTGTGTATCTGATCACGGACAGCTGATCTTCCCTCAGGCCATTTTGTACAGGCTCCTCCAATCTCTGTACCATTTCTCTCATGTATTAAAATGCATTTGTTAACCCCTTATTAATTACATCAACTTTCTTCAAAGGTGCCTTCAGAACATGTGGGTCCATTTAAATAATGATTTTAAAAGTTCAGCTTTAAAAGTTTCCCAAATTACCTGGAGCCAATTATTTAGATTCCTACAGTTCCTTCTTTTCTGTCCTCCTTCCTTCCCTCCACTTTCTTTGTCCTCTTCTGCATCACTAAAAAGTAGCTTCACACGTGTGACTCGTGTAACTCAAGCTTGTGTGTTAAGGTGCTACAGACATTTTGATATATTGTTGGGTTAATGTAAATTGCTTAGACACTGAATCCCAAATTAAGATAAGCAAGACAGTGCTGGCGCCACTGAGGTGTACTCTATAAGTAGCCTAGAGGGAAGGCGGATTAAATAGCATTAACCTATTGAAAGTGAAAGTGTAAGCAATTTTGCTTCATAGTTTCCAAAGCAATGTGCCCATACATCATAGGAGGCTTTCAGTAATTCAGAGACAGGAAGCTGATTTCATATCTTAGAAACTTAATTTATGATAATTTTGCTAGCATCCATCCAAAACTCATAAATCCAAAATGTTTAAATGTTTACAGTATTTAAGAGGGAAGGTAGAGAAAAAGTCTGCTTCCTTCTAAAATTTAAGAGTTAAGGGGGAAAAAAGGAAGGATAATTAAGATAAAATGACTTTCAAATTATTTAGTTCTATCTATACTTAAGCTCGTGTGAGCAGAGGCTGGACTAGGAGTTCAGTTTTCTGACTTTCTGCCACCCAGATTTCATACTAAGACAGATGCACAGAGACCCACAACAAGCGCAGAGTTTTCTGCACGGTGACACCTTGTTAAATAAGTCACGTAATGTAAATCTAACCTTGGTGCTCTGTTCAACTGAAGCTATGCTTTCATTTTGCATTAAGAAGATACTTAAGCAGTAATTCAAAGATACAGCCAGGAAAAGAAGTGAATCCATACTGTTCTGGGAGGAAAGGACAGAGTGAAGGGTCCACCAAGAGTAGCCACCATCGCAAGATGTTGGCACATTTTCCATCAGCATCCCACGCAAAGGCAGGCTCCACTTCCAGCTGGTACCGTGCAATGCAGGGTAATGAGGTGTCAGATGTGTTTCCCCAGGACAGTAACCACAGAGCAGCCTGCTGCACCACAACATTTGCGACTTTTTCTCCCTTCGAAGTTCTCATTAAAAGCAACTGTGTTTTGCTTTTATATCCTTCAAGGATTGCCCTTTACTTTTCCTGGCTCCAACTACAATGCATGATCCCTGTGGATCATTTTAAATCTGTCCTTATAACTGCTTTCATATACATCCGCTCTATTCCCTATGCTGTAGTTACAATTATTTGTTCCCAGTTTAAATTCCATGTCTTTTAAGAACAAAATTCAAACCATTTTTGCCACTTAAGAAATCTTGAAAACTTTCTGTTCTATTTTTCCTCTCACTTCCCCCAGTACACATGTATTTCCTTTCTTTAATGTCTTGGTTGCTCCTGGCTCTACTTTTTTTTATGTCTTTCTTCACTCTTATAACTTGTTTGTTATGTACCAGGTGTCTTCCATTGCCTGCTTTATGTCCTCTTAACACTCATTCTTTCCACATGGAATAGTTATATATAAGGAATTTATTATCCAGAAAAAAAATTATACAAAAAATCAGAATGCTTTACTTACAGAAAAATCCAGATTATTGGTTTCCAGTTTTCAACTAGGGTGTTGTCACTTAAGCATGCCTCTCCCAATCTTGTCTGTGTTGCAAACTGCGCTTGACACATATTAATCAGTTTTCCCCTGGATTTCTAATGCTTAACAATACCTTGCCTTTATTGAGCCTCTGTATATTATGAATAGTCGATACTGTTCAGTACTCAGCTCTCACTGCTGCGGAGAACCTCATTTTGTTGAGGGCTGGGGTTGGGCTGCCGCCGGAGCTCTTTCTGTGACTGCCATCTAGTGGATCTTCTCTTTGCACTGACTTGGTGGAAGTATTTTTTAGAAATCATGCAGAAACAGAATCCAAGTAGTTAGAGATGACCAACCGGAAATGGGAAAAGCTTTCTTTCATACTGTTCACCTAATCCTGTTTCGTAGTATCTAAGGATTAATAACCACCATAAGACTTGACCTGGAAGTAAGACCCTCACGACGTCTAGTTGGGAATTGAAAAACTGCATCTCTGTACCGCTTCCTACGGGGCCAGGAGGGGATGTACGCCAGGAGCTCCTTGCATCCCGCGCGCCGCCTCCTCCTGTCCTCAGGAAGAGTAGGGTTAGGCATCCTGGCCCCTGTTCTGCGTTCTCAGCGCGTTGGGTGTCTGGCCAGAGACAGAGATGCAGCCCCGGTACCTGCGGAGCTCAGCTCCTGCTCAGAGCTGAAGCTGCTAGCAACATTAGCATATTTTGAATTATGCATAGTGGTGCAAAGCGAGGGAGAAAGTTCTATTGAGACAGGGGACCACCACATCTCTGGATCCAACCAAGCTCCCAGGGACCTTTGAGGCTGGAAGAAAAGTTGCACATGACGCTGTAATCAAAAGCAGCTTCAAGATTCCCACAAATCCAATACCTCTTTTTTTCCTTTACAAATTTACTCTGCAAGCTGAACATTTTTCTTATTTGTGGCAGGTTTGGGTCCGTGAGAAGTCCTCAGTCCCCCGCACAGCTTTAAGCAGATAGTAGTGGCATTTAGTAAATGTTGGTTGAATGAATGAATTTGGCAGACAGGGAAGTTAAATGCTGCTCTCAGCAAATAAGCACGTCCTGGGGCCATCAGCTTGACCTAAGCTGGGGCTTTTCGCATCTGTGTTGCACAGTTTGTCCTATTTTATCAAGTGATAACTTTGAAATCTGACACCTTATTTTCAATTCTACTTTTGCAGGTCTATACCAAAACCCTTTGTGCCAGTATAACTTGTACCGTTTGTATATAATCTACCACCTTCCGGGAGTACAGCTACTTGACAGAAATCGTAAGGACATCTCTTTGATGCAGAGAAATATCGGGAAAGCAGCCTCACAACTCATTAGCTCAATAATGCAGCACGCCATTGAAAATGTGTCTTTGTAAATGAATACTGTTACATAATTGTCTCTGAAATGAAAGGTTTTTAATTATCTTTTAGGTATTTGAATCCTGTAATGTGACTTAGTTTAGGAATGCGTATTTCTATCTCAGTTTACTAGAAAGGCCGCGTACCTGGGTGTGAGGAAGCCTTTCCTTCTGGTCCTGCTTTGGACTTCAGCATCTCAGATGCCAACTCATTTATCCTCTGGCACCTTAGTTTTTAATCTCAAAAATGAGCGAATTGGACTAAGTCTCTGAGGGCCTATGCAAATTCTAATTTATCCTCTTTGAAACTCTGTGCATTTTTATTATTTTAATTAACCTACTAGGTGATAACTTTTTATAATACTAGAGATTTTTTCCTACATGAGAGATAAACTAGCATGTTGAGTTTTCATGAGCCACATGCATACAATCAACGTCCGTGCATCACACTGTGCATTTTGAAGATCTATTTTGGCTCCAAATTTGAACATTCTTGTGTCTGTCTGTCTGGTTGGTGATACTGGATATTGAACTCAGGGCCTCACTGCCGCTAAGCATCTCGTCTGACACTGAGCAACAGCCACAGCCCTTGAATGTTCTTATTGCTGAGCTACTTTTTCTACGAGACATATCAAAGCCTGGTAGCAGTGTCTCCTTTCCTCATTGGCCCTCAGGAAACACAAGGATGTGTCATGATGGGCGCCACTCATCTCTGGGATCTGTTAGAATGTGCTCAGGATGCACTAGGCGTCAGGACTGAGCTCAGCTTTGTAATGCAAGGAATTAGGCTTGAAAGATTATGGAAATGATGGTGCCCGCCCTGTTACACAATGGAAGTAGCAAGGTATTCACATAATCTACCTTATTTAAATACATTTTTATTTTTATTATTTTTTTTGTTTTATTTTAGCTTAGTTTTGTTTGTTTTGTGGCAGGAATTGAACTCAGGGCCTTGAGCTTGCCAGGCAGGCACTTGAGCCACCGAGCTATATCCTCTGTCCTTAAATACATTTTTAAAGCCTTCAATTCTATTTTGAGTCACTGTGTATATGTATTTGAAATCTAATACTTGGCGCTAATAATGCTTTTTGTATTTATTAGGAGTTACAGAAAAAGAAAGAAGATCAATGATTACCATTTTTAACCACAGAAAGGCTCATATCATTCAGTCAATTGCATTCGGAGGAAAAGTAGATGCTTCGTGGAATTCTAAATTACCATTAAAGCAGAAACCCGCCCAGAGGCTTCCTCCAGGTATTTCGCAAAAAACCAGAAGAAAAAAATGAAAGTTCCTTAAGATTTTGGAAAATTTGTTTATAAGTGTAATTTAAAATGAGCTAAGTACCTAGAGAGTGAAATAATATGTGACTACTTTGGATTAGTCACTTTCTATTATGGAGACAAAATACTCCACTTCAAGGACAGGAGAGGCTTACTGTGGCTCGTGGCTTCAGCGGGTCCAACCCATGGTCAGTGGGCTCCAAGGCGGAAGCGAGAACAGTCGCTGTGGAAGGACACTGCCGATGCAATGGCAGCCAAGCAGCAGAGGGAAGATGGAAGTGGCCGAGGCCAGGACCCCACCCTCGCAGGCTGTGCCCCGGCGCCCACCCCCACCGGTCCTCCCTCCGATCAACATTCAGCTCTGAATTCATTACTTGACTCACTGATGATTATAGTGCCTCATGATCAAATTCTCTTTCTAAGGTCCCATCTCTGAACACATGGGACTTGGGAGACATTTCAGATCTAAAGGGTCTATTTTCTAATTTCCTTAATTTAGACTTTTATGACTTAAAGTAAATATGCATTTTCATATTTGGACATGTGGAGGTAATACAATAATCTGACAATACATTGGATCCTCTTCCCCACTATCCGACACAATAGAAAGGCATCAAGAAATGAGCTATTGGACTGGCCAGATAGTTCAGCAGACTAAAGCGCCTGCTTAGACAGGCACACGGACCGGGGTTCGATGCCCGACGTGCCATGCCAGCCCCACCTCCTAGGTATGTTGAGATGGGTGATTGAGACTGGGTGTGGTGGTGCGCACCTGTAATCCCAGCACTTGGCAGACTGAAAACAGGAGGATCATCACTACGAGTCTGTGCAGTGAGACCCTGTAGACCCTGTATAAAAATACATTAAGCAAAAAAAAAAAAAAGAAGCTATTATTACTAATAACACAAGACAGTTACACCAACTAAGGCTAATGATGATACAAAGAAACAAATAAAGATGATTTGCAATTTCACCACCCAGCACTTTTAACATTTTGGTTGCACTCATACGCAAGATCATTATATGCAAATATAACAAATATTTTCATTACTGTTTCATTAGTTGGAATTTAATTTCTTTTATGTAATAGACTCAATCCAGGGATATTTTTTAGAGTTAGGGTATATAAGGTTAATATAAGCTAGTATGACATTATCAGTGTTCAGGAACACATCTTTCTATTTTGCTTAATGTGCTTTATAGTTCTGAGTGGCTGCTAAACCACCACACAGCACAGATCCATGCAGGAAAGAAGAGGGAAGGGAAAAAATGGTGCAATAAATGTAATTATTTTCCTCATAACATTTTGCCAGGTGGACAACATATATTTAAAAGAATGAAATAAATTTTCTAGAAATAAAGGAGAAAATATTAAATTGGAAAAAAATATTGAGAAAATTATCCAGCGAGAAATACACAGAAGATAATAATTAGATGTTGAGATAAGGAGATATTAGAAACAAAAAGAGCAAATAGAAGTTCAGTAATAATTCCTGAAGAAAAAGTTATGAAAGAAACTGAGCAGAATGCAATGGTGGAAGTAATAATGTCTGCATATTTCCCTAAAGCTGACAAATGAATCCCCAGGTCGGTAAGACAGAACGAACTCAAGACATATAAGACACAAAACCTAAAAGTAAAAACATAAGCTTTATGCTGAACACAAAGCAATTTTAAATCAATCAGGAAAATCCAGATTATCAACAGAAGGATAACGGAGTCACAAGAAACTCCCCAGCTGCAATGATGGAGGCCAGAAGACAGTGACCTAATGCCTTGAAAATGCTGAGAGAAAGGGTCCGCCAAGAACTGGAGAGCCCACTGAATCATTACCCTACACGAGCAAGAGCAGGAAAGAAGAATGAGAACAAAACTCAAGTCTTCCGCCCCAACTTTCTATCATGAAAAGGTTCTAACAGAAAAAGGGGAAAGAGTATCAGTTGCTTGGATCTGCCTCTGCTCATCCACAAGTAGGCCACCACATTCAGCAGCCGCCCCAGAGGAGCTCTCCATCTTTGTCCACATTGGACTGGCCTCAGAAATTTCTCCTCACATCTCTCAGGTCCTCCAGTGACAGAGATGGCGGAACTGGAAACCATCCGTGCTGCTGACCCTGAAGTGTTTCACAAACAGTCACACGCTTCACTCTCCAGTAGTGAAACACTCGACTTTGTGCAAGCCCAGCTTGGGTTTCTCACAGTGCCAAAGGAGGAAATTAGGAGAGTTCTTATTGGTGATAAGGAGAAAAAAAGGCACCTGATTTCTCCAGGAGGAGAATCTCAAAAGTGGAATTTCCACATGTCCCCTTGGTCCAGAACATACTATACATAAGTAGAGCATGGGAATTGCTCAAATGTTTAGAGGTCACAAAGCACAGGCAGCCTCTGCATTTGAAAATCTCTTAAAGTACATTTAAATTCTTAAGTTAGTATAAACTAACTTTTTAGTTATCTACCTTAATCCAATTATGAAATATTAAGTGACACATGCCAGGCTTGGTGGCACATGCCTATAATCCCAGCACTTGGAAGCTGAGGCAGGATAATTGCCATGAGTTACAAGCCAGCTTGGGCCACATACTCAATTCGAGGATAGCCTGGAATAGACAACAAGACTTTATAATAAAATAAGTAGATCCTTCTCCCCCGCCAAAAAAAAAATTATATGTATATATATATATATATATATATATATATATGACATAAAGAAATGCTTACCTAAATTTGCTACCTTTTAATAGCATATCATTTAAGAAAAATGTACTTGTATATAGAGGTACTTCAAAGGTTATTAATGCTGGTCTTTAATTAGTAGAGTGACATTGCCTGGGTTGCATATTTTTAGGCATCATTAACTATATTAACACAGTTACATATCAATCATACAAGCATGAGTCTGAAAACTTCACCACCATCAACAACTTGAGTGTGAAGGTCATTGGAGTGATGATATGTTTCCCAAAGTTTGGCATTCTTGAATGCCTATACACTTAGGAAATGCAAATGTACTTAGTATACCAGGAGGTAAGCAATGACTAGCATTACAACTACGTAGAAATCCTGGTACACACTGCGTATATCTAAGACTCCTTTAATGGGTTACAGGGTGTTGCTGCACTGACAAAAATTAAAGGACATCTTTAGACCTTTTACAAATTTAGGAAACAGTGTTACTGGTCACAGATGGACTTACAACCCAATATTAAAGTGTGAAGTATTTATGAAGTATCAGAATGTTTAGTCAAAGTCAGTGGACATAGATCAAGTTTTACACTCAGTCTTAGCCAAAGGGCTGAGAAGTGACAGGTCCAATTTTAAATGTTAGAACCAAATTTACAAAGATGCCAAAAATTTTGATCACTTTGTGCCTAAGGCATAGATGTATACTGTATTAAAAGAAAGTACCTATTAGTTACTTTTTATGCATTAAACTTACGCACTCAACTCTATAAGCTTAACTTTAAAACTTACAATCACAGAATATCTTCTTTTTGTATATATTCCCAGACATATAGTTATCTCACAAACTAAGATAATAATTGTTTATCTAACCCATCATAAATTGATTATGGAAAAGTTTCCAACATTTAAATAATTTTGACTCTTACTCAAGCACTCAGGCTTTAGTAACCCAAAACCTATTAATAGAAAACACAAAAGATTTGTAAAATATAGAACCCTTACTTTTCAATCTAGTTTTTAAGTTCAGCCAAGAACATTTTAACACATTCACGATAGGGCTGTTATCTGTGTCTTGAGTGGCTCTAATTTGAATTCCATTGTCTGATGCTAAATAACCACCTGTGATACAAGGTGCCTGATGGGACAGTCCTGCACGTATGACCAGTACATGTGGGAACATGCTAATAACTGAAGAACACCTTATTGCTTTTGACATGGAAAACTTGGCTTTTTGATTATAGCATACACACACACACACACACACACACACACACACACACACATTAACATTAATATTTCGCAGGGGTAGGCCACAGTAGTAAGCCTCTGAGAAGAAATGAAAGAAGTCACCCATTGGTAGGAAAAACTGAACAAATCAACTTAGGCAGCTGCTTCTTAAACCACAGAGGAGAGTTGTGTCCAGTAGTTCCACAAGTCCAAGGGATCCCCAATTATTTATCTTAACAGTTACTTTAGATGATTCATGAGATCAAAATATGGCAATTAATGCTTTTAAGCTATACATATTATCTTTAGCCAAGGAAAATTTTTAATGTACACAGACAATACACATTGCATTTAAAAAACCTCTTATTAACATATTAGCTTGATTGGATAACAATCTGTATAGAAGTATGCCAACAACTTTAAAGATACCTTTACTTTTTTTTTTTTTTTGTATTTTTAGGGAAGGGCCTACAGGGTGTTCAGGGTCTCACTACTAGATCGGATTCATAGTGATCCGCCTGTTTACAGCCTCCCAAGAGCTGGGATTACAGGCATGTGCCACCATGCCCAGTCTAAAATACCTTTACTTTTACCAATGAATTTAATTATTCAGGTGTTAAGCCGCATAAACAATGAACATTTGGGTTGAATCCTGTGGGCCTATTTATCTGTATGCCAGCTTATGTAGCATTCTTGGAGGATAATATATACCTGAAAGCTAATACTCAGAAACATACACATTAGCCTAGTCACACATAACCTGTGTTATCATACTTTACTGTCATCATCTATAAGCCTCATGGAAGTCTATAGATTACCAGCTTTTGTACCCTCTAATTTTGTGAGTGGATCTGGCTTCCCTGAAAACCTATACAACCAGTTCTGGGGGAAAGCCTCAAAACTAAAAGGGAAAGATGAAATTAATAATAAGCTAAAAAAAACTTTAATGAAGCAGCTGCAGGTACCGTAACTACTTATTAAACCAATTTAATAGGTAGACATGCCAGCGAGAAACATAGACCACACAAAACAATTACTTATAAATCAGACTGCACTCTTAGATGTATTGGCCAAGTTAAACTACAATAATCCTTTATAGTTGGGGTTTAGTAACTAGACTGGTCAGAACTTTCCTGAGCATACTGTAGCATTTTCTAGGTGAATTCTCAGAGAGGTCTCTTGTAATAAGTTAACATCAAGGCTGGTGGGAACCATAAGGGGGAGGCAGTACTCCTCTACATCCTTGAAGGCAAGGGTGTAAGAAGGGACTTGGGCTTATGGCCTACCTTAATCTTTGGTATAGTGGCTACCACCATGTAGCTCAGCAGGGAGTCAGATCAGTCACTACTGTAAATTCCTCTTTGACAGTCACAGCTTTTTCTTATGTCAATGTTCTCTCTATACCGTTAAAGGCATAGCGTTATACTTTATATATGTTTGTTTGGCAACCATTTTTTCATCTCCCTGGAGTCCTCAGGCCAGGTATGGCTGTGGAAAACACCCAGTGCCTGGAGTTCAAAGAAGCTCTTAAATATGTATTCCACATCGGTCTTTCTAGTACAGATAAGCAGCAGGGGAGAGAAGGTGTCCCAGCCACTACGTGGCTCTGTCTTTCCCTAAGCCTGGTCCTGCCCAGTGGCAGCAGCAGGGAGATGGAGGCAATCAAGAACGAGACCAGGTGGAACTGCTGCTCTAACTGTGCCTGCATTCCATTTTATCACATTCCCTGGATTCACACTGGCTACAGGCTTCTCTTTTCTCAGCCCTCAGTGTTTCTCTGGGTATAAAACTTGGTTGCTGGCCTCATGACATGTTCTGGAGAGAAAATGTGGCAAGAGAGATACAATTCTTGGCTCTCCTAATACCTGTTTTGTCTAAAACTGCCATCAAACTCATAAGGACCCCTAAGGCTGCTTTCTGTTCTATGTACAGTCATCTGTGCTTTGATGGTCCTGTCTTAAAATCTAGCCAGCCCACCCCACCCAAGCGCATTCCTGGGCAGCGGGGAGAAGAGTGCAGATATTTCCAGCTCCCGGCCCTCTTCCAAGGCAGAAAGACACACAAATTGGCACTAAAACTTTCTCATTCTTTTTTTTTTTTTTTTTTGAGTGTTTGAAGATTAAATCTAGACCAGATTTTAAATGAGGCCCAGGAGTAAGTCAGAGGAAATAGGAAATGCAAAACATGGGTTGGGTGGCAATGTTTCATCCACCCACACGAAGTCATGCAGGGTGACAAACTCTCACCCCTGGGGACAGGAGATGCACACTTCCTTTGAAACATCCTCCAGAGTGGTTCTCTAACTCGTGAAAGCAAAGGTCAGCTTCATTCTAGAGTCATGCAACAGCTAGCAAGGGATAGGTCTGGACCAAGCACTGAATGGTCACAGGGAGGAGGATACTGGTCATCCCAGAGAAATGGAAAGCCAGGTCACTAGGGTCCTGGAACCCAGCAGCCACAGGGAAGGGAGCCACAGGGAAGATTCAGCTCGGAGGAGGTGCTGATGCCAATTGTGTTATTTCTTGGTGGAAGGGCGGAGGAGAATGGAAGGCGTCAAAACTTCACCAATGGGGGAGAAACGGAAGGCAATCCAGTAAAAACAAAGCAAACAAACCCAGCATAAACCTCTGAAGGTAATCATGGTGGAATGGAGAAAAGAAGGAGAAAAGATAAATGCTTCCATTTCTTACCTCTTTTGAATCTTGTTTCACTGAATTTAAAGCCCAGACAAACTGCCAATGAAACACATAAATAATAAAAGAAAACATATATATATATATATATATATATATATATATATATATACAATTTTGCATAAACCCAGGTTTTTTGTCTACAAAAACTTTTTAATCTTTTGTTTATTTATTTATTTCTTTGGTACAGGGTCTCACTACACAGCTCAGACTCATGGTGATCCTCCTGTCTCAGCCTCCACGGTGCCGAGACTACAGATGTGTGCCACGATACTCCCAGGGTTCTGGGAGCAGCACAGTATGTGGTACAAGGGATCGAATCTGGGTCCTTGCACTTGCCAGGCAGGCACTTAAACCACTGAGCTATCTCCCCAGCTCTGTCTACCAAAATTGAAGAATAAATTTCAGGGCTAAGGGAGGGGCTTAGAAGAGTATGTATAAGAAATAAGAAGAAAAAGCTCTTGGTATATACCCGCCACAAAGGGAAGAAGTCCAACGTACTCTTTTGCGTTTTGTTTTATTTTAGCCTTATATAGATAGACAGAGCATGGGTATCTGCTTACAGATGAGTTCAAGGGCTCAGAGAGAACCTGGTTATCTTGCATTTCTAATGTTTTCTCTGGCATGATGTACAGAGGTGCTGTGGACTAATTTAGCATACCTCTTCCTTGGGCACAAAGGTTCTTGCCATATATATATATATATATATATATATTGAAATGGGTTTGTTTTTGTTTGTTTGTTTTTTTGGTGGAACCAGGGATTGAACTCAGGCCTTTGTGCTTGCCAGGGAAGCGCTTATTCTACTGAGCCATCTTCCCAGGCCCCTCATTATATTTTTTAGCTGCCTTCTTATGTTCATCATTGTGTGTCTGTTTGGTTTAGCTACTTGGATTAGCTCTGAATTTAAGTGGGCTATTCTATTTTTTTTTAATCTGGCTCTATTCTTCGATCTCTTGACTGCCTATACATAACTAAGCTACTAATCCATAAAAAGACAAATGGACTACTTGCAATGAAACATGAATAAATTTTTAAAATCTTTACCAGCAGCCTCAGAGTGAGAATCCTAGATTTCCATTACATTGGCTCTTCCCTCCAAACAAGACTGAGCTGTCAGTACTGTGCCCTTTGGAGGCGCAGTGTCACAGAGATGAGCCCAGGAGGCCAAGGCTCAGCTGCTCACCAAAATGGAAAATAAGGTTGACAACTCAACCAATGGCCATTCACCGCAGAGGATCAGCATAACCCTGCGAAGGACACAATGAAGAGAAAATTTAAGTTATAAACTGGTGGATCAAAAGTTCAGGAAGCCACATCTTGAAATCTCTGAGAGAGTTAAAAGTTACACATGAAGCTTAGCTGCTTGGATTAGCTCTGAAATCTCTGACTGTAGCTTTAACACGAAGCTCACCCAGAAAAGTGAGTGCCGAGTACAGTGCTGCATATGCAGGAATCCTGAGGCCAGTGGGCGGTCTGGAGATTGGGTGGCACAGAGCTGTAGAACTGGGAGGGTTGTGCAGACTCCAAAGAGTTCGTGGTGGCAAAATGGACAGTAAATAGAGCGATCATGTTGTAGAACTATCCAGGACTTTGAGATTTGTATTATATTAATGAATCTGTCCCAAATCCCAAGGCAAAACTCACCATAACTAAGAGAAAATTTCAGAGTTGGTTAAGTATTAAGGCATTTTTTTTCTAAATTGCTTGAAAACCAATTATAGCATTGTTCCATTGTTTTTAAATGCAGAATAATCATTTGAAAAATACTAATTTAGAATTTTTTTGTTTTAGATTTTGCATTTGCAGATAATGTAGACAAGTAAGTGTTTTTAGAAATCTTTACTTTTATTAGATTATTTCATAACTGCTTTAATCCTTAAATTATTACTGCTTTCTAAAACAGATTTTAATTACAAAATGACTAGCTCTTCAACAAATGAGAAAACAGCTATGTTTCCATTATGAATGAATTCCAACTATTTATTTATTACATTTGATATCTTCAAGGTTTTCATATGATAATTATGATTTAAAATAAATGACAAGGTGATTTAATGCATATAGAAACTTAATAATTATTAGCAGTTCCAAACAAGGGACTTTGTTTACTTTTCCTCTAAATATATTCAGTGAGTGCAATTATTATGTAGATTAGTATTTTAGATTCACTAAAATTTGCATTTCAGAAGCAAACACTTCATTAACTATGAGGGTACATCAAAATCATGAATACTGATTAAGTTGAAAATCATTTTAGTAGTTGAATTTTTCAACGTTCTTTGATTTACCATTGAAAAATATTATCATGCAAATTTATAAAATATAACATAAACAATAACTTGGTAATATACTAATTATATTAATATACATGATAGAAAAAATGATTTTAGTCATCTCATTTAACATCATTTCCAAAAGTATATGTGTGTAAGACCAAAACTATAACAGATCCCCAAATATATCGATACTCTGTTTTAGACATAAACCATATATACAATAGTCACTTAGCCCAAAAGTCTTTTGTCAGTAGAGCCTATAAATTATTTGATAGTGATGCTATACTACAAACAACACAGGGAATACAGCATTTATTTAAATAAAATTTGAGGTTGGTCAAATTGATTTTCTTTCCTGACATAACTGCTACCCCCGCAGAACTGTATTCGATGACCCTGAGGATGCTGTTTTTGTGAGGTCCTTGAAGAGATCAGTGATGACCATGACCTCCATGAACTGGGACACAGTTCCCACTCGAGAGGAGAAATACCTTCAGGACAAAGGCACAGAAACTGCTGAAATGCTCACAGTTACACTGAGATAAGCCCCTGGCATCTCCACAAATCCTAGTGGCATTCAGTTGTACATTAAACTTCCCTGTGACTTAGCATATTATGTATTTTGCTATGGTTTGAATCTTTTAAACATACTTAGAAACATCAATAATGAAAAAAAACTCCTATAGTGTAGGCTTTATAAGGTTTTTGTTGAAGTTAACATGTACATAACAATGTATGAAGGTAGTAAGTGTTCAATCTAAGGAATTTTCAAAAGACGAATAGGGTCATTTGTTCCTGAAAAGGGTACCTCTGACCAAGAAATAGAACATTAGAGCACTCATTCCTGTTACTGGTGACAGCTCTTCCAAAATAATCACTGTGAGGATTCTCGGGAATAAGTTAATCATGTCTAATGGTGAAAGGCATATGCGTGGAATCAGTGAATAAATGAACATTTTATGTCTGCTTTGTTTCTCTCGTCATTAGAAGACTTATCCATGTTCTTGCTAGGAGCAAGGATTCTGTCATTCTCAGGGCTGTATAGTAGTCTACCACAATTTATATTTACCCAGAGTCTTGATTTTCATTGCTTCTGGAGTCATTTTTCAGTTCTGGGCTTGGGCCAGTGATCTGCACATGGCCTACCCAGACACGGGATGCCAAAGGATAAAGGAAGCCAGATGAGCTGCTGACAAGCACCTGAGGGAAAAACTTAAGACATTAAGGTGATTCATATGTCCTGCTGGTTGCCCCCAATTAAGGGCCGGATTGAACTCTCACGCCAGGCAGAGTGACATTTCTGTCTATCCCATCTGTGCTCTGGAGCACAGACACACTATACATTGGGATGACATCAAAATAGGCAAGAGATGAAAGCTTAGAAAGCATAATTCATCAGCAAGAATCAGCGGAAGCCTTGCACCTGTGGGTATTTAGGATTCCGAGCATGACCAGTCTATGAATTTATGTGAGTGACTGTGTAAGAGGTGAGGAAAGGAATCACCACCTTCCCTTCCTCTGCATCCTGGGTCACTAACTGCCACGTAGTTGTGACACTCACATAATCCCAGGAATAGAGGTCCCTATTCTGGGGCACTGAAGCCTCAGACTTTGTGTCAAATGCCAGTTAAATTTCAGAAGACTGAAACCCTGGGTGAAAGCTTCCCTCTACTCTCAGGCCAAATGAACCCCATAGCACAGCAACCAGCTGAAGCTGCTCCTCAACTTGTGGGCTGCAGAAACTGTGAGGAGCACTGATTTTCATTATGAATTTTGAGGAAGATTTGCTACATAACAACAGACAAGTGACACACAACTCAGACTGATCGATGGTGTTTTATGGAATCTCTTGCAAGCTCAACAAGGAGAGTCAGGGCACTGTTTCCCAGGGCTCCTGAGCAAGACCACACCACCTGGGGCAGAGAACTTGTCACTGTTTAAGCAGCAGTTCTAGACACGCTACTGCACCGATCCTACTGAGGACAGCCAACTACTGGCCAGGTAACTGACCAGCAACTTACCATGAGCTGAGTGCCAGCCCGGGGACATCAGTCACACCGGGCGGCCACAATCCCCTTGATGAGGAAAAGGCATCTTTGGGATCAGAGTTAAGCTAGCCCATGAATTGCAAGCAGTATATTGTAATTAGACTAATGAGTTAAGGATGAGATTTTATAATCTCAAGGTTACCTACTAAAAGAAAAAAATGTGTAGTCGTTATTTTGTGTTTATTCACACAGTCACTAAAATGAATGAAAAATTTGCTTTAATTTGGAAAAAAGTCAAAGATTATATTTATTCTTCACTTTAGAGAACAGAACCATGCTCCACTTACATGCCTTACAGCGCATTCTTCAGTACTGGATGTTTTTATTCAATAATGAACAACTGATTATGACTAGGAAAACACTAAATCCCATTTCAGGGGACACACAAACTAGAAGATACAACCCAAAAGTTACCTAAAACTCTTCCAAAATGTAACAAACTATTTAAATGAGAGGGCATTCTTTTTTTTATTTATTTTTGCGAAGCCAGGGATTGAACTCAGGCCCTTGCACTTGCCAGGCAAGCACCTATTCAAATGAGCTATTTCCCCGGCCCGGAGAGGGCATTCTTAACTAGGTTCTTTGCTTTAATTGACACACACTCAAAGTGGCTGAAGTGAAGGTTTATTTTAGGACCCACTGCTAGGTCTCATGACTAGAAAACAGAATCCTCATATACAGAGGATTCTGGCTAAAATCTGGGCTTCTAGAATCTGACACACCTAGCTTCTTATTACTTACTTTTTACTACTGTTGTTATTTGAAAAAGTTCACCACTCTGGGCTTCAGTTTCCTCTTGTCCAATATTAGCAGAGACTGCACAAGTCTGAGATTGAGATAATGCACATAAAGTGCAAGGTACAGCGGCCTTCTCAAAGTATTCAATATATGTTAGCTATTGCATCTATTGTATCCTAAGGTGTCTATACCCTTTAGAGACTGAACTTACATGGACTAAATGTCAGTGTGCCCTCCAACTTAATATACTAATATCTAATTCCCATGAAGGATCCTTGGGAGGTAGCCGGGTCATGAATGTAGAACCCTCAGTCCATTTTAAAGGGCCAGAGAGTAGATGGATCTTTTGTAATGTGAGGCTACAATCAGACGTCTCCCTTGACTTGGGAAGAGCTCTCTTACCAGGACCGCGATCCTGCTGGCATCCTGACCTTGGACTTTGGCTTCTACTACTGAGAAGAATTTCTTGAGGATACCTCCTAGTGTATGATCACTTTTAATAGTAAATCAAGCTAAGATGCCTGATGTATTAGCATAATTAGGAAAATACCACACATAGATGCAGCCATGCAAATGTAGATTTATTTTTAGGGCACTAGCCCTGTCACTGTGTGGGCTGGTGAGCTCCGTTTCTGGGCAGGCTACATTCTCTCATCTTCCTGATTCTTCCTTACATGCATACATCGACTTTCTCTACAAACCCTGTCTCCCCATGAGAAAATTCAGTGTCAGGAGTAGGCTGAGAAATTCTGTGGGTGATTTCGTTTGAACTCATCATTATGCCAAGACTCCCTTGGCAAAATAAATGTATGCATCAAAGACGTTTGTCTTCTATATAGACAAACATTCACCTTCTGGAATTATTCGTCTTCCCGGGCCTCTCTTCCATCCACACAGCTTTTACTTACGTTCTCTGACCCGTAATGACTGTGTCTGTGTGCGTGTGCACGGCCGTCATGATTCTCCCTTGGCTCATCTCATTCTTTGCCACACAAGGAGCTGGGCTCTGGTAGACTAGCCAGGGACCCTGGGCTCTGGATGATGGTACTTGGAGAGTTCTCTGGGTATTCTTTTTTGCCTTATTTATTCCAGCTTTGGAGACAGAGTAGCCTGCAATATGGAAAAGCCAGGATCTACGGACAAGCCTGCCAGTCTGCTAGCCCCCCGTGGACTGCACCCTCAGGGCTGCACCACCAGCTACCACCTGATCAGCACCACGAGGTGAGAGTGACAGTCACTTGGATCTGCAACTGGAGATATTAAAATAATGTTTACATTTTTCTCCATTATTTTCTACGTTTCCCTTTATTGATTATATTTTCTTATATGTGCCACCTCTTAACAAATTACGGAACAAGATGAGTCGTTTATAGGAGTAGATGTGACATTTAAAAATCAATACAAGAAACACTGAAAGCACAATCTTCAGACATCACACTCAATCTGTTTAAATATCACATAGGATAAAAACAGGGCTGAACGTTCTCTAGATGACAGTTACAAACCACAGTTGCTGGACAGGGAGAGTTCCATAAAAAGCTTACAGGAAGATAAAACCCTTTCAAATATAGTATGGCACATGGTCTCATAAGAAATATATATATATATATATATATATATATATATATAATATATGTATATATTCATCAAAACTGTGCAGGAATGTCCTAACACTCATGCTCAGCCCTAGCGATAGCACACCTTTGTTCCTTCCAAGGAAACTCACATTTCTGAAGGTACAACTGCTGCAGAGAACTTCACAGCAGCAACTATACATACAGCACTCAGACTACTCAGGACAATTTCTATATAAAACTATACCTGTGGAACAATGGTGAAGATTTTATTCAACATACAGCTTTTCTTCAATTCATTAAATCTCAGTAAGTGAAACTTCGCCATTATAAGTGCTATCACATGTATTTTAATCACATATAGGTATGATTTTTTTAACTACTTATTTCTGTGGTCATAGAAAATCTCTTTCACACCTTTTCTGCTTGTCCCTTTGTTCCCTTGAGTCTGTACTTCTTTCTTTCGCAGGATTTTTTCCTTCGAGAACAACTGTTGGGGAAGCAGCCTAAGAAAGGGAATAGAAATGTTTTTCCTGCATTTTGTAAGAAAGCGTGTGTGTATAGAAATGCTTGTGCAGTCACAGAACAGAACTCAGCAGATGAGGGCACGGCAGATGGCGCCCTGCGTGAAAGCCTGTTCCGTGAAACGTGCAGTCCCACCGCGCGCCAGGCAGGTGTAGCGAGGCAGGGAGAGTCCCGAGAGCCTGCCAGGGCGAGGACTGTCCCTGGTCCCTGCAAGTGCCCGCTGTGGCTTCTACTCCTCAGCGGCCTGTGGGCCTGCAGGGGTCTCCGGTGCACTTCCCAGCGCAGCCTCACTTCCCAAAGGCTCTTTCTCGCCTTCCACACAACCTTGGGCACTGCAGGCCTCCTGGGTGACACCTACTTCAGCCCCTGGTTGCTCTTCATAAGCACGACTAGCACTGACATCCAATTTGCCATCTGCTAAAAAGGAAAAAAACACAGGTATTTTATCCTGCCAATGTGCCAGACACTGTTACGTCTCCTATGCTTTAACTCATTCAAATGCCATTACGTAAGACAGATTATTACCATTCCTGTTTTACCAACAGGCAAATGTAGGATCGCTTGCTCCAAGCTTTACATCTTGGGAAACAGTGAATCAGCCCTGAACCCAGGACACACTCAGGCTTCACTCCAATGCCAGGCCTCTACATCAAGACCACCATCTGGGATGTGAAAAACTTTGCTTGAAGACCTGGTGGCCCTGAGAAGGACACGGCCTGTGCTGTCTCCTCACCTATGTCTTCTATAAAATGGCATCATTTATAGTACCAGAGCCTGTCCTATGTTTTGAAGAAAGGAAAGGGTGTTTGTAATGTTCAGGACAGCGTGTGATCCATGGCTGATGTGCCATGCGGACTCTCCATCCCAACAGTCTTACTCCTTTTTTCAGGACGGTGTGTTATGGTACAAGCAGCTGCCATTCTGTCCTGAGCACAGGTCAAAAGGCTTTAGTTCCGAAAACAGGAGAAGGCATAACAGCCAGAAAGCCCGATGACTCTCTTAATGAGGAACAGTTTAATTGGTCCAAATCATTCAACCACACCATGGGTGAATTCTCAACCAAGCTGTAAAGGAGGCAGGATCCCCAGAAGAGGGCAGGCGGAAGGGCTTTGGATCATCTGCTCTGTAATTTCTTCAACTCAGACACATTCTTCAAGAGCCCCAGGCACAACTGCTGGGGGGGGGCGGCTCTCTTCCCCAAGGTGAGAATCACCGCTGGAGCTCCTCACCGCTCCCTCCTGGAGAAGGAAGTCACCTAAGCCCACGGGGTCTCCCCACTCTGACATTTGTAGGGCTTGACTCTCTACTTCAGATCTGCAGTTTCATCTGCAACTCATAAATATGCTGTGTAATTTCATCTGTAGTTTTGAAATCTTAAGCAATTTAAAGGCTTCCAACATTAAACTCTTCTTTGGGTAGCTATTAAGGAAAATTTAATTACTTCCTCATTCAAAGACCTCAAAATCTGCATGAGCAGAATGCAAGTGCATATACCTAGTAAGATCCCCCTTCCCACATTCCAGGGTGGTCTCCTGAGTCAGAGTATAGAATGTGGAGTAAAGCACACTTCTCAGAGGTTTCCAGTGACATCCATGCTGATCGTATTCTATGCATTATCCCACGGACTCAGAGGACCCACTGCAGTGTGCTCCCTAGGTTAGTGACCCGGGCTCTGTTGGAATCACCTCACCTGCACCACAGCAGCACATGCAGGCTCAATCCCAGGACCACCTTCTCCTCACTCCCAGTGGGTAGAATTATATACGTACTGTTCTCCTTATGACTCTTTGCTTTGGCAGCCTCCAACTGCTGCTTCTCATAAACCTCCTTCAGATTCTTACAGATTTTCTTATGCGTAAACCAGTGTGTTTTTTGGCAAGTTTGGTCACAATATATTACCTGTAAGGAATCATAAGTTTATTTTCATTTCAAGAACTTTGGTTGCAGATTTGCCAACTCTGACATTAAGCCAAATGTTATAAAAATGTTAAAATTTTTGTACTTATAAGTCATGCTGTGTGGTTGTGTACTGATTTGGGTTTTTAAGCTTTAGCTTATATTTTAAAATAATAAATATACAATAAAATAGTCTACCAAGGACTCTAACAAATGGCTTAGAACCTCTTATGAGCCAGAATTGGATCAGGCAGGTAACAAGGAAGACACAGCTGTCCCCCAAGAAACAAATGTGGAAAAAGACTAGGATGAGGTAGAACAGAGGAGACAGACATCTAACTCATGGCTTGTTACTGACTCTGCAGTGCTGGGAAATGGACGCAGGGCCTCACGCACCGTAGGCAAGTCCTATAACCCTGAGCCATTCCCTTAGCTCTTTTTATGTTTTATTATAAGGTGGAGTCTAAGTTACACAGGTTGGCTTTGAATTTGCAAGCGTCCTGCCTCAGGGCAACACTCCAGTGGGCTAATAGTATAGCTCAGGACAGAATATAAATTTTAGCACATTGTGGGTAGGATTTTGGAGCAACACTCAAGTGGGAAGAGGCAGTGACACTCAGCTAGAGGACTCAGAACAGGCAGAAAAACGGGCAGAAGCGCTCCAGGTGGAAGCACTGTCTCTGAACAAGATATGGGAGCAGAAAGGTGCATGGCATGGACGAGGAGGGCAATCAACACTTATAATAAATAAATTTATATTTTTGTAAGTGGGAGTGGTAAAGAAATGTGAATAAAACTCCTTAAATACATGCCAAGCTTAGACAATATATATCGCACCATATATGTGTGCATGTGTGTGCATGTGTGTTTATGTGTGTGTATGCGTCTGTGCACATATATAATCACTTGGGCTAGGGACCGTATTACTGGCTCCAAATCTCCACTCATTGATGCATTCACACACTTTCCCATGTGAATTTGGTGTTTTGCACTGAAGAGATCTGACTTTCAGTTTGGCCACCTGACTCGCGACAGCAACAGGATGTGGTGGCATGGTGGTTACAGGGCAAGGCCTCAAGTGCCCTGTGTGCTTCCGCCTGCCGACTTGTCCCTCTACCGCTGTCACAGCTGCCCAACTGCCTGAGCCGAGGCCAGCCAAGCACAAATACAGAAAGAAAGACTGTTGTCTTCAGCACAGCTTTGAGAGTGTTAACACATGCGGCAGTAATAAACCAACATAGACGTTCTTGGTTAGTCCCATGACTCTAGCCCCATTTCCCACAAGAGACTGAGGTCTAGAGAAGTGAGAAATGGAAAGAAAAAATGCAGCAGATGTAAAGGATGGCAGATTGTGAGGGTTTCACTCAACCTGAAGAATTTCAAAATTAAAATCAATAGATTAACGCTACCTGTGGGACAAAGGAATGTACAGATACAGGCATGTGTGCAACATGTGGAGATGGGAAGATGAACACAGTAAGCTATGCCTTTCACAAAATAATTCCAGCAGAGTGGGCAGTGTAATCTCTAACAGAGTTTGATGCCATTCAAAAGTTATAGTCTTAAAAGGCAGAGCTGATGACTAAAGTCAACAACCAAAGAACGGAGTGTGCATCTATCAGTTGTCCTAATCTACATTTTCATATCTGGCCCAGCTGCAGTCCTCTTGGTCTCCACTGTCTCTTGTTTTCGCATGTTCATCCAACATCTCTTCTTCTACTGGAGCAGACACACACTGGGTGTTATAGCTTAGATGTAAAATGCACCCCTTCCAATCCTCATGTGTGGAAGGTGGCTGGGTTTTGGGGCACCATGCTATCAGTGGATTCATGGACTGCTAAGGTAACTGAATGGCCATTAGAAGGCAGGGCCTGGCTGGAGTGCATCACGGGGCAGGGCTTGGATGTGCATTCTTGCCCACAGCTCCTCCCTCTCCTCCCTTCCTCCTGGTCCATGTGATGAACAGCTCTTCTCTGCCCTGTTGTGCCATCCTGCCGTGCATTTCTGCCTTGCAGCTGGCCAGTCATAGACTAAATGCACTGCAACTGACAGTAAAAGTAAGCGTCCCTCCCTTAAGTTGTGCATATCAGGTATTTTGTCCAAGCACAGGAGAGTAACTGGGAATCTGGAAAAGACCCAGAGCTACGCTTACCCTCCTGCTCTCTCAACTGCCTTTCAATGCTTTCACTATTAGAATGTATTTTAAAAATTAATATGACCTTTATGCTCACAGAATCTGAATACCCACTTGTCAGCTTGCATGCAATCGTAAGGAGGTGCCCGTGAAAGGCAAATCCCATTCTTACCATTTTGCACACGGAGCATCTTTTACTCGCTCCCTTTTCTCCACAGGTTGTACAAAATTCCACATCCACAAAGCCCACCTGGCCAGTGATGGCTTGGGTGAGGACAGAGAATGCAGTGGGATCTGAACCCTGGAGTGGGGAAGAAGGGAGGAAAACGCGCTGAAACCACCACGGGAGACTGCAGAGATGGCACTCGATGTGCACAGCAGTGTTCAGGAACAGTAACATGTTCTGTGAATTGACATCATGACAATATTCAGGGAATTATGGGATAATCATATAGCATGGCAGAAATGGTTAACTGCTTCAATTTATAGAAGTCTGGTGCCATTTAGGCATTTTAAAGAGCATATACTTTAAATTATTTATTAGACTTTGGTCTACAATTCAAATGGCTACATTACCACCTTTTATCATTGAGATGTTCCCTTTTAATAAAAACACATTCAAGTTGCATCAAAACATTAAGAAACACCATCAATGTGAAAAATACTATCATATGGCTATTGAGGTTAGAATAAGTTATTAAAGGAGATTTATAAAATTTTTATGACGTATAAGGATAGATACTTAGTTACCTGAGGCCATACTATTTAAACCTATCTGGAATAAGTAAAAATAATTATGGAATATACATTTTTCTTATCTATGCTTAACAGTTGTTTTAGGTTTTTCAAATTGACACTTAAATTCCCCAAATTTTGCCACTTTTCAAACTTTCATTTTCATTTATCTTTCTTCTTTTTCCTAAGCTTGTTTTTATATTATCTTACCAATTATAGACAATAGGGTTTTAGAAAATATCATCTGGGAATAATGTGCTGTGCTAATCAAGAAACTCAAGATAATCAAAGAAAATTCTCGAAAGATTCAAGAACTAAAATTTACTTTGACACTGTCACACTCCTGAATACGTGTAATAATGACAATAATAATTACTCTTCATAGTAAGGTGCTTAGGACTCTCTTAGACCTACGAGGGAGGGACCTTCTCCTAGTGATGAGGAAAATGAGGTGGAACGGAGCCTCGGAGAACAGCGGCGAGTCATTTTGTCAGGAGCGAAAGTCTACAACGATTGTGCTCAGATGCTGATAGGCCGCAAAAAACTTGCTTTAAAAAAAACCCCTCCAATCCAAACCTTCAACCCATACCCTTTAAAATAGAATATATATATTTTTTTCTTTTGTATTTTTTAGGAAAGGATCTACAGGGTCTCACTGTGTAGATCAGACTCACAGTGATCTTCCTGTTTACAGCCTCCCAAGGGCTGGGATTACAGGCCCGTGCTACCACACCCAGTCTCAACGACCACCTCAGGGCACCCTGGGGGCGGGGCCAGCACGGCAGGCCAGGGGATTGAACTCCCAGCCCCTGAGTCTGCCTAAGCAGGCACTGTAATCCGCTGAGCTATTTGGACAGCCCGACTAAAATGGAATATTTAAGGGAGTGGTCTAGACTGCATAGTCACAAACATTCCCAGGCAATTCAAGACATTAAAAGTTTGAGAATTACTAGTAATTAACACGTTAAATGCTTATTAATAAAAATAATGTGCATTATTTTGCCTAAATACTAGTATACCAGATCAGAGTCTGGCCCATCAATTGATAGAATGTGATACACTCAACAGTTATCACAATTATATTCTCATGCTCAAATATTTCTCACAGTACTGCCCAAAACATGGTTAGAATCTTTCCCACTACCAACTGTTTATGGGAGTATGGCACACTGATTTTTTTTTTTTCCAGTGCTAGGGATAGAAGTCAAGGCTTGCTTCTGTGTGCTAACCAAATACTCTACCACTCAGCTACACCCAGCCCAGAAGCTGAAATTAAAGGATACTGTGCTAGGACAGTGTTCATGTGAACTCTTGCTTCAGAAAAAAACTTAGCAGTGGCGCAGATGGCTAACCACACAGAGCCGTTTTCCCTGCTGTGTGAGAACTTTCTTGTCACACAGCAAGGGTGTCCCAGTGCCAGAGTTCCTCTTGTGGAGAGAAACGCAGCCTGCAAACAAACAGGGTGCTTTGTTCAGTGTATGCTATAAAATCAGGAAAAGGAGCTACTCTCTTGAAACTCATAATGCACTCTGGTGACGGACAGAGCAAAACATCTTGGAGGAACAACTCCAGGAGTGCTGCCTCACGAACTGGGTCCTTCCCATGCTCCCTGCCGAGCTTTGCAACCCTCAGAGCCTAGTCCCACACTAGGCAGAGTGGGTGCAGCATCCGCACCTCAGAGAGCAGCAGGGCGGACTCTCACAGCTGCCTGCCCCGAGAATGCTGTTATAGGCAAAGAGCAGTGCACTCCAGAGGCTGAAGAACCTATACGTAGTGTACAAAAACGTCTAAACTGCAAACAGGGGCCAACTGGGTCCCTCAACTGTAAGCACTCAAGATGTTTCCCAGAGCAGAATGTACAACTTTTTTTTTTGGATTTTAGGGAAGGGTATTCAGGGTCTCGCTACTAGATCAGACTCGTAGTGATCCATCTGTTTACAGCCTCCCAAGAGCTGGGATTACAGGCGTGCACCACCACGTCCAGTCTCAAGTGCGGGCTCAGTGTGCCCCAGGGGCTGGCTGGGATTGAACCCCTGATCCCTGCACCTGCTTGCAGATACTTTAATCCACTGAGTTATTCGGCCGGTCCTTGTATAACTCTTAATTAACAGAATTTTTGAAACAGAAGTCTTTCTAAACTGCATAAAATACAATCTTTACTATAAGCCTTTTCTCAATGAGTTGGACCATTAGGATAAACATCGTTCATTAGACTCCATAAACCTTACCACTACTCTGTCTCGGGCTAAGATGAACTGCTCGCGCCTGCTTTAAGTGTTTCTGAGAGCTCTGGGCTGGTCTTCTCAGTTTTTTTGCTTTCTCCCACTAAGGTGCTATGTGAGCTACCACTTGTGAGCACTGGGAACCCCCAAAGCAGTCACTGCTAGCTGCTTCGCTGACATCTGGCCCACTTCCTCACTACAAAAAGTATAATTGCACTCAGAGCAACAGGGACAACATAAGCCCCAAACGCTCATTTCCCCAGATCCTGCCTGTGCAGCTGACGGCGTCCGCTGTCCAGAGACATGCGCCAGAGCTTATGGTTTCCAGACTCCTTTGCTCTTCCTGCCTGCATGGATGGGAATGTGAGCCTACAGGGGTCATCATGTGCCTGCAGCCACAGGGCCCTCAGCAGGAGCACGAAAACCCACATGGCAAATGAATACCGGCTAAAGAGATGGGAAAACGTGTTGGTCCCTAATCCACTCTGAGCTGCTGTGCAGACCTGGTCTGTCTACCTTCGTGTGTCTGGGTGTATGTTCATACACAGGCCCATGTCTACTTACCTGACAGCTACCTGGAGCTTGACATACGCAGCCAAACCACACGTGTAGCTGAGAAATCACATATTTTTCTACCTTCCTACACTGTTCATTAAGTTGAGAGCTACAAAAACGTAAGAGGCTCACGAGAGGGGAAGAGATTAAGAAGAAAAGAGGTTCAGTAGGCAAATCTATCCCCACTTTCTTCCTAAATATTTTCTGAATAAAAAAGCTCAAGAGAACTTTAACAGTACATCAATGGTAGGTTAGGGAGATGGCTCAGTGGTATAAGCACCTGCCTGGCAGGTGCAAGGTCCTGAATTCAAGCCCTGGTACAAAAAAAAAAAAAAAAAAAATCAACAGGAAGTCAGTCTTACTGACAGAATGAACATAATAGGAGCCTTACGATTTCCACAGGAGCAATGCTTTGCACCAGCTGCTGCAGGAGGGTAGCTTCACAGTATGGGAATTTTCTGATGCTTTCTCTAATGATCTTTTCTTGGTATACCGGGAAGCCGTCAGAAGCTCGGCCTTTTAACAAGCTGAAAGATAGTTTTAAAGAGTAACTGAGGTTGACTCACCAAGCATTTCCTCCTAGCTAAACCCAGTAGCTTTTAGTAGTTTCTTCTTAAGATTTTTTTTTCACTGAGTCAGTCTTCAAACGATGATGGACTAAATCCAAAATGCTGCGCAAACCGAACATCAGGGCGGCCTTAGCAGGTTTCCAAGGCCTGCGATATCAGGCAAGGGTGACCCCCACCATGAAAGCCGAATGTGCTGATCAGACTAACCAGTTACCTATTATCATTTGTTATATGCAGGAAGAATGAAAAGTCTGATTGGGTCACACGCTTCTAATTTAGTTCCTTTTTCTCAGTAAGCTGCAAGAAAATTTGATCTCTGCTGGGCACAGGTCAAGGCTAAGGCACGTGGAGAGCTCCACGGCGCCTTCACCTCCTGCCTGGCGTCCGCCCACCTTCCGGCCGTGTGCTCGTACATGCTCTTGCCAACCTCTTCAAACCTTAAGATCCCTCAAGTATAAATCAGTGAGAACAACTAAAAACCACTACTGAGCCCAAAACCGAGTGAACAATTCAATCTAAGTAGAATGTTGTTCCTTGACTACTACAAACTATGCGAACCCAATTATACCGACTGCTGCCAAAATGCTTTATTTGTAAGTCCATAACTAAGTATCACATCACTAAACACCATCCACTTGAGTACACTGGGCACTTGACATGAGAAAAGCGGTACCTTCTGATCAGGGCATCCAGTTTATTCTCTCCGTCTTTTAGGAAGGTGATGCATTTCTGAAAGATGCAGCTGATGTAATGCATTTTCATAGCCAAGATTTCATTCATGTCTCTTTGTTTCATGCATTTCTCGCAAATCAGATCCATCACCTTGTAGCATTTACTCAGGGCCGCTTCTTCTGCCAGCAGAGGATTCTCATTTACAAGCATCACAATCTAAAGGGAAGTCCAGCAACGTACATCTTCCATGAGAGATTTTTACATGTACAAACTGGGTAGCTGCTTTAGTTGACGTCAAGGGCTTACCATATAAGGCCTTCCTTAGGGTCATGTACTTACTATGCTAACAAATTAGAAGATGCTGCCACTGATCACAGACATAAAACTAACACAAAAGAACCCAAGAAATCTCCTGCTATCGAAGTTAAATGTAATCCATCTAAATTGGGTGTTAAGTACGCCATTCAGGGTACAAGGCTTTACTATCTCTGTTAAAAGCATTTTATTAGAGAGACCTGTGGCACAAGTACGCAGCCTTTATATACGTGACCAAATACAGACCAAATTTTTTTCATGTGTTTGGGTACAGGGTCTCACCATGTAACTAGACTGGTAGTGACCTTCCTGTCTCAGCCTTCCCAGTGTGGGATTACAGGCGTGTGCCACCACGCCCAGTCTCTGTGGCCAGCTCTGCGCAGCACGTGGTACTGGAGCTCAAACCCCGCAGACCAACTTTTAATTGACATTACTAAGTTCTCTAGTTTTATGGCTTAGAGAACTATAATTCTCATTAAGTCTTATTAATTATAAGGAAATGAGATTTTTTTTTTTTACAAAAAGTCTAGAAATGAAATGCATTTTAATTTCCAATTAACGACCTTTCTCTGTGGAAATCTTCCTGAAGCTGTGCTGTTACCTAAGGTAATGATGAGAATAGGTCAACAAAGAATGAGGAGGAGAGAGAACTAATAGGCAGTTGCCAAACCTTGCACCCCACGAGCCCCATGGGCCCCATGCATGTACACACTGAGCCTGAATTTAGTGCAGTGAGGAGTATTCTATGTTGGCTTTGTCATAAGTAGATTACTTGAAGCTGGTCTTCATGGGACTGTCATAGAAGTCCCTTGTGCTATGAAAGAATTATAAACATGTTAGCCTGGGCACAACTGCACACACAGAGCCATCAGTTCTCGCTATCCCTACTCCGTGTGCCGTGCCACAGCTAAATGCCTGTCCAGGGACTCAAGCGTCAGGAAACAGTAGAGGACTTCACGAATTACACCCTTCTCATTAGGCATGAAGAGAGACTGCTAGCTGAAATAAAGCCTGTGCCTGGACTCCCATTTCAGTGCTACTGAAATATAGCACTCTCTGTCCATCAAAAATTAGAAGACGATTCTCACTTAGTATTAGATTTATATGTTTCTCCAAATCCAGCACATAATGATTTACTAGACTTGAAGGAAATATAATCAGAATCCTTATTACTAAATTTCTTGATTACTCACTCCCTCTACCAAGCCATATATCAATTATTTCGTGTAAAAAAGACTACTTATTTATAATTTTAATTGAAATAATTTAAAGATGGTCAATATTCTACATATGGTATTTATAATCAGAATATAAGTTCTTCCAAGTGAGAATATTTTTCAAAATCTCAAATATGATTCAGATTAAAGACTTCTGTTTGTAGATACTAGACTTTAATTTATTCTATAATATGAAGCAAACATTTACAGAGGTATGATTAAAAAAAAAAAAAAAGTACAGAATTAGGGCCAGCCAGATAGCTCAGTGGACTAAAGTGCCTGCTTACACAGGGGCAGGGCCCGGGGTTCGATCCCTGGTGTGCCGTGCCAGTCCTGTTTCCGGGGCTCCCTGAGACCGAGACAGAGATTGGGCGTGATGGCGCGTGCCTGTAATCCCAGTGCTTGGGAGGCTGAAAACAGGAGAATCACTATGAGTCTGATCTTTGTAGTGAGACCTTGTAGACCCTGTACTAAGTACGTTAAGAGGGGAAAAAAAAAAAAACCCACAGAATTCCTCTTAGTATACTGAAAAATATACCTGGCTGCACACAAGGCCTATTTGTACTAGTCTTCTTCCTTTCATCTCTACTGAATTATGAAATAATATAAAAAGAAATCTTTATTAAATACCAAAGAGAATAAATACATTCTTTCTGCTGTAAAAAACTATACAAATCTTATTTTTCAAAGAACTGCTACTTAGAAAAAGCACATACAGTAGCATTTTGAATTCCTATTTTTTAAATCATTTTTAAATGGTACTATATTGTTCAAAGACAGGGTCTCACGCATGGTAGGCAAATGCTCTACCACTGAGCTAGTCCCCCATTCCCAAATCTTATTACAGTATTTAAATTGCTAAACCAATAATTCTGAGCTTGAAAATTGTCTTAATAATCCAAGACAAGATTATTCTATGGACACCTGTCTTCCTTCTACTGAGAGGCTCCAATCTGCTATTTCCTCCCCGGCCTGTGATTCTATTTTCCTCCTAGATAACCTTTATTTTCTGGGCATCAACATAATTCCCCAAGTCCCTTTAGAAAACAAACACAATGTTATTGCTACAGCAGCCACCAAGCCTAGACATACACGCAGCTGCGCGGGATGCCAGCTAATAAAAAGGAGAGCTGTGTGTTGGGTCAAATCTTCACACTTATTTTAAAATGTGTTTTACTTTAAACAGCGGCTGTTTGTTACTATTTTAAAATAACATTCCCTGGGAAGAACTGCACCGGCTTGAAAAGGGTAAAGCAGTGAAAATGGGTCACCGCCTAAGCAACCAGGGAGCGTTTGTATCCGGAGGATAAAGTTACAGTACGACCTCTGCAATTCATTGACTGTATATAAAAATATATGTCCTTAATTTAATTTACTTCAAATATATGCCTTAACTAAGGATGGAATAATTCCTAGGCTATTGGACCCTGAGAGATAGGGTCTCATTGAACCGTCAAACGTTATTCCAGAGACCAACTGCAATCTGAAGGTAGAACAAGGTAGAAACAGAAAAATACAAAGCACCGTCTCAAACCAATCTAAAGTACGATATCCTAGAATGCTCAGGCCAAAGGGGAACACAGGTCTTCCAGCCCACACATTCTCTCTTTTTTTTCCCCCACACATTCCCTACACTATGAAAAACCTGTCTCCTATCTCTCTGCCTAGAATGGCCCAAGCCCAGATGTCCCAGACCCCCGATACTCCTGGGAGGGACGGAACTGAGTACTTTTTAAAGGTAAATTCTAAGTTCTTACTTGATTCAGAATGTTTTCCTGCATCTCTTTGCTGCTGTTTAGAACATGACTGGCGCAAAGAAAAAACAGCAGGGGAGACAGTTCAGGAGGCCCCTGCAGCGGCCCTTGAGCATTCTGAATGGATGCATTGGTCTGAAAGTTCCACAATCTGGTCTAACTGCTGGGAGAACTGAGTCACCTAATGGCATCAAAGCCACTTGTGTTAGAAGTGTCTGTCTGACCACAGGTCCGACTATTTCCCAGATGGCCCGTTCTGGCAGCAGGCGTGGGGGGCCTACCCACATCTGCCACACGAGGCTCTCACTCCAGGTTCGCACACTTGCCGGGTGCTGTCTGCCACGGGCTCCAGGTGGCATCTCTTTCCTGAGAGGCCCTGAGTCCAAAGAGGCCACCTCACTTCACACCACCCGAGAGCATGTCCTTGCCCAAGAGACCCTGGCCAACAGCAGACAGATGGATAGGGAAGCCTCTCTCCCCTCTGCAGCCAGGCCTGTCCCAGCGCTGCCTGTCGGGTGAGGGCAGGTTGGGCTGGGCCCCTTCTCATAGTCCGCTGTTGCCTTCACTGTCTCCCACTTTTGTGCTGGGAACACCCCTTCCATGTCCTCCTCCATGAACGAGAGAGCTCTCTACAAACTCTGAGTCTACAAACACAATCTGAGGGCTAGGGAAATAGCTCAGTGGCACAGGTGCCTGCCTGGCAAGCACAAGGTCCTGAGTTTGATCCCTGCTACCAAATAAAACAAGTCAACCCAATCTGAGGCAGCGATGACATGGAGCATAAGAGCTCAAACCCCACTACTGAAATGAGGGGCAAGGATAACAGATGCCACACTACCTTGACGGGGTGAAGATTGGTTGTGGTGATGATTTTGTGCAGGGGGCCAGCCAACTTTGGGGGCAGCTTGGGGTCTTTGTCCAGCCCCTGGGGCTTTGTGTAATAATCCAGTCTCTCTCTTGGGAAGAAATTGTTGATTATTGTCACACAATCATGTTGCCCTTTCAAAAGAAAAATTGGGTAGTTTTATTGTTAGCAACAAGATACTATTGCTTTTAATATGTTCTGTTTTCATGCAAATTCAACATGCAAATACTGTCTTTATTCTTCAGGAAAGGAGAATAGAGGATAAAGAAGAGAGTTAAAACTCCAGTGATAACTATTTTAAACTAAAGGAATCATCTCATAATGACACACCACACTCTAGCCAGGCCAGGCGCAGGCCAGCACGTGGGGGGCTCAGGCAGGAGGACTGCAAGTTCACAGCCAGGCTGAGCACCCGAGCGACAGGAGGAAAGGCTGTCACAAAGGAAGAAATTTAACAGTGCTGGGAATGTAGCACAAAGAAAAGGCCCTGGGTTTGATCTTTAGTACCACACAGACACACACACACAGAACACACACAGCACACACACACACACACACACACACACACACACACACACGCAAGCACACACACACCGCAGAATACAAAAACAGAAGAAATACCTATGAAGAATATATAGATTTTTAAAGAGCCTTGTTCAAGTTCTAACTGATCTCAAAGAACTGATTATAATTTGTTTCTTCACTCCCCCATAAAAATGATAATCATGCTTCCTTAAATCATATCCAGTATGTACTTTTACATAATTTAAATAAACGATAAAGAAAAAAATTTAAAAATGCATGCTATATTAAGTAGCATTACCATAATTACTATTAATATTTTTAGTATCGTATCCTTTCCCCTGAACCTGAGAAGCACATTGCAGAAAGGGCTCCTGGTCTCATGGCTTGGAGTCTGCATGATGGCTTCGCACCCTCACAAGAAGGATCCACCAGCAGGCCCTGCCTGGCACAGTGGCGGCCTGGTAGCCTGGCAGAGGGCCCTGATGCCTCCCCTCCCAGGCTTGCCCTGCACCCCCTTTCTGCAGCCAGGCAGCAGCCACCCTGGCAGGCAGGCAGGAACTGCAGGGCACATGCATGGGCTGATAGCCTTCCAGAGAGGACTTCCTCTCTGCCTGCCTAGGGCCAAGGGACAGGCAATGCCTGGAGACAACACCGTGGCTCTCTCTCCCTGAGACCCATCACCCTGGGCAGCCCACCAGACCCAGCCCACATGCACACAATGCAGGGAATGCCCACTTGATCCTGGGGACAACAGGTGACCTACAAGGCATCACACAATGGCGAGCTGCACCCAATCCCCTGGGGCTGGCAGAGGGCTCTGCTTGGCCCATGGAAATCCTGGGAGCACAGGCAAGGTGCAGTTCCTCCCTGTGACTTGGCTGGTGGCTGTCCCTGACTCCACCAGCCTGGGCTTTGGCTGGCTGCCTAGGAGACAGAGCACCCTGGGGATCCTGCGCCTCCAAAACAGTGCAAACTCCAACAATGACTACAGCAAAAACAGCAGCAGCAGCAGCAGCAGCAGCGGCAGCAGGAGCCCATCAAGAGCCAAACAGAAAGAGCTAGATGTGGTGGCTCAGGCCTATACCCCTGCACTCGGGAGGCAGAGCCAGGAAAGTCATGAGGTTAAGGCCAGCCTGGACTTCATACCTAGACTCCAAAGGCCCTAAATTCAACCCCACTACCAGAGATGGGTTAAAAAAAAAAAAGTAAAAACTAATAGCAATTTTCTTCTGAGAACTAAATTAGGTAATTATAGATCAAATGGACAATCTCAAAGTAGAGGATAATTGAGAGCGAAAAATGATACTAGAGATAAACGGAAGGTATCCAGAAAATTTAACTTCTAGACAGAATACAAGGCACGGATGGAGAAATAAACAAATAGAAAAACTATCTCTGATTTGAAGAGAGAATTTAGGAGTAATTATAGTAGTATTTCAGGTATTCTATGCTACTGTCAATTAAGTACCACAACACCAGATTTTTTTCTTTTTGGGGAGCACAGTGGCTTGGCCCTTTCTCCTCCCCATAAAAGTTCCATTTGACCTCTTGACGAATCACAGAGTAGCAATCTATATTAGAAATCTGAAATAAACCAAGGTGAGCTCTGTTTAGTAAATGATCATGATGGCACTGAACAAATCTAACGCAAGGGGGTTATGAACATGACAACATCCTAGTCACAGGGGTATCTGTATGTATATTTAGAACTATTCATGAATTAATTCCCTTAGTCCATTTGTAAATTTATCTGAATGGGCAATGAAGAGGCGGAGTCCCGCGGAGCTAGTAGGCCCAGGAGGCGGGGCTTTGGACAGTGTTTCTGTTCCTGGCTTCTCTTCCTCCTGTTGGCTTCTCCTCCTCCCGCTGGCTCCCTCTCCTCCCTCTGGCTCCTCCTCCTTCTCCCACTGGCTTCTCCTCCTCCCTCTGGCTCCTCCTCTTTCTGCTCGCTAGCCGCCACAGACTAAACCCTCTGAAATAGTAAGCCAAAATAAGCCCTTTCTCCTCGAAGTTGATGTGTGGGAGGAATTTATCACAGTGATGAAAAGTTGAAAAACACAGCAGCCTACTCATTTGAGAACGTCTCATAACCAAAACCTAAATGAGGTCAGAGGTCCCAAACGTGATGGAAGAAAGGACAGTGGAGGGTCACAGGATGACCAAGAAATCTTACTGTTCACAGGATTGTCAGAAGCAAAGCAACATGCTGTCAATGACATTCTAGTAACAATAGCACTAAAAATACAAAGTTCACAGGTACAAATATGACAAGCTCTGAGGAAGTGGAAGAAGCAGGAAAAAAAAAAAAAAATTGTAGCCTGAGAAGGCAAAAACAGAGGATGTAGAGAAATGAGTTACGAGGGTTTCAGCGTTTCCTACATTGCCGAATGTCTCAGACAGTGCCTTGGAAGTGTGGCCGAGGGACAGAGCTGACCAAGCAAATCAAATTAAGGAGGCACACATACGAATATGCAGATTATGGGAGTAAAAATTTAAAAAGGCAACCGAGTATATAAGTAATTATTTTAAATAGATATAGATAACCTAAATACCTGGTAAAAGAGACTATCATTTGGTTTATAAGACAAAATTCACTTATATGTTTATGAATTATACTACTACTAAAATGATGATTAAAAAAGAGGACACGAATTATTTTTGCATTTATGACATACAAAAGACATTACTTTTTTTTTTTTTTTTGTGCGGAACTGGGGATTGAACTCAGGCCCTTGCTCTTGCCAAAGAGGTGCTTATTCTACCGAGCCATTTCCCTGGCCTTGACATTATATTTTTATAATGACAAAAATCTTATATGCATGTGTATACGCTATCCATACACTTATTTACTTGATGGAAACATAGAACGGAAGAATGACTCTTTTAAAAGGCTACGTATACAATTTCCCATCTTTGAAATGAGCCTAAAGTATACTGAAAACACTGCTTTTATTTTAGAATGAGACACTTTAGAATATGAATGTTTTCTGCCCTCAATTTCCGTTTTGTTGTACAAAGAATAGAAAAGAAGAATGGTGCAGCACCTTAATTGAAAGAGCAAGCCCTCTCACTTCCAGGACCGTGACGGTGGGCAAGCTGACCCTTACCTGAGATCTTATTATTTTTTTTTAATCATAGACATAATAGAAAATTGTGAAGCTAGCTCAGCCTCTGGAGCTCACCTAATTCCCCTGCTTCACTGCACAGATAGTAAAAACTCAAGGCTTACGGAAGTGATGGAATTCTCTCACAATCCTAATTAGGAAGAAACACGAACTGAAATGCCAATCTCTGAATTCCTAGCTTGGTGTTCTTTCCTGCTGCACAGGTGCCCTCAGAGTAGCTCAGAGGTTGCTTGGGGGTAAGGTGAGGTCCCGAGCTGGGAGACAAAATATTTATCTTAACTACAGCAAGGTCATACCTTCCTCAAATCCCCCTGTAGTGAAAATACAGTAAGAATGGCCGGCCAAAGAGCTCAGTGGATTAAAGCATCTACTTAGGCAGACGCAGGAGCCGGGGTTCCATTCCAGGCCTGTTGTGCTGGCCCCACCCCCAGGGCACACTGAGATGGTGATTAAGACTGGGTGTGCTGATGTGCGCCCCCATAATCTCAGCTCATGGGAGGCTGAACACGGGCAGATCGCTACATATTGAGACCCTATAGACCCTGTCCTAAATACAAATAACAATAATAAAATAAAATACATTAAGAATATCTGTATTCACAGAGCTGTCCTAAGGTAACTTACTATCAGGCTTCATCAATGGTTGCTACCATCAATTTCAAGAAAATTGAATAACAAAATTTCAAATTTCAAATGATGTACAGCCACCAGTGTCTATTTTTCTTACTATTTCCCACTATAGACATTCTAATTTCTCTCAAAAAACAGCTGGAACCAGAGAGAAGATTCCTCCTGCCCCATGTACTTCTATGGAACTCAAATTTTCTCTCATACTTGGCTACCACTTGGTGCTGTTTGCCTGTAAATACCATGAAAGCTTGAAGAAGGAACATGCTCCTCAGCACTGCGACCAAATGACCCAGAGTGATACTTGGTACATAGATTTTGAACATTAAGGAACTCTTAATTAAATTATTGGTCCCTGCAAGGCCATTTACTACACTTCCAATAAATTAGATGTTCCTTTTTTTTTTTATTTATTTATGTATTTAGTACAGGGTCCTCAGGGTCTTACTACACATATTGGACTCTACTGATCCCCCATGTTCAGCCTCCCAAGCGCTGGGATTATAGGCATATACCATCATGCCCAGTCTCAGTCACCATCTCACCCCATCTCGGGGGTGGGGCCAGACTAGCTTTACCTTTTCTTTCCTGGTTTTTTGAGACATGGGTTTGCTACATAGTTCAGGCTGGCCTTGAACTAGGTAGTCCAGGCTCGGCTCAAACTGATAACAATCCTCCTTCCTCAGTCTCCCAAGTGCTGGGATTACAGGCAAGCACCACCACTCCTCGTGGTCTATCCTTGCTTTTCCAACACCTGATTCTCTTAACTGCCAGTTTGGTGGGTTCAAATTACCAGCGATCAGAGGTTCACTCTCACTTTCGCCTACATACCTCCGCATTATGCCAATAGCATTCAGATGCCAAGAAGTAACAGGCACATAAAGTAAATGCTTGTGGTTGATACGTATGATAACGAAGCAGCTGAATATGATCGTCAAACTCTCCTTCTACAAAAGAATTGGATCACTGCTGCCAATTATCATTAACAACAGTAACTATTTGTTTAGTGCTATATATAATGTCCTTTAAGTCGATCATCTCTTTTAATCCTTGAAATAATCCTGTAATCATTTTACAGTGCAGAAACTGGAAGTGAGAATCACGAAGCACCTTGCTATTAAGGAACACAGCTAGAATTTCCAGGTCCGACTGCTGACTCCCCGCTTCATGTTCTTGCACATTAGGTCACTCTCCTTCCATCAGAGAGAAAATACTCTTCAAAGCACACAACTGCAATCCCAATTACCCTTCCCATCTTTCACTCTCACAAAGAGGAAATTCACTACAGTTGAATCCACTATAGAAATCCATTTCTTCTAAAGTGGCACTAGGTATTTTACTCCATTATGCAGAGTGGATTGTACCTACTTATTAAAAAAACAAAACACTCTACTGTACAGCTACGGCAAAAGCTCACCCACAAAGGCTGCCATCTGAGCTGCTGTTCTTCCTACGGAGTTGACCACGTCTGTCTCTGCTCCGGCTTCCAACATTGCCCACGTGATGTCTTTATTTCCTAGAGTTAAGAGAACAGAACGGCCAGCATTAATGAATGCACGATGCAAGCACCTCCTTCAAATTACCGGCACCCCACCATTTACTTTTAGGTCTATCGTATGAGTATTTTCATTTTCTCCAAATGATGAATCGTAACCACACTAGAAAGAAAACTACAACAGAACCTACTATACTTCAAACCCCTGTTTTTCAGCCAAACACAGCGCCAGATGCCTGTAACCCAGCACTCTGGGAGGCTGGCACAGAAGGATCACAACTTTGCTTCTAGCCTGAACAGCTTAGCAAGATCCTGCCTCAAAGAGGAGGGGTGCAGTGTAGCGCAAAGGTACATCCCTGGGTTCAATCTGCACGTCCATCACCAAACTTATTTCTGGAAAACAAATCAGGCACTATGAAAATGATATAGAATTGAATGTCACTTGTTCAAAGTTAACTATTTTCTTAATGACAATACTTATAAAATCAAAATATACAAAAATAGCAAAGAAATAAAAATCTCAATAAAGTTTTCTTTTAACATCCATTAACATTTCATCCTTCACCCCTGAAAGCTGTGGAATAACTATTATTTATTAGGGACCTATCTCTCTCTCTCTTTTTTCTTGGTGGAAGCGGGGATTGAACTCAGGCCCTTATGCTTATTCCACTGAGCCATCTCCCCAGCACCATATTGGGGACCTATCTTTCTGCATTTCTTTCTATGTCAACATCCAGTTTATTCTACTCACATTCCATCACCGATTAAATCACTACAGACATTTTGCTATTACAAACTACATTTAGTGAACTACAAACACCATCCACTTGGTTTTGCAAGTTTGAAGTACAGTATTCTGGCAACAGTTTATACACCACATAGCTGGGTCGAAGGTCATATTTTAAATGCACTGTGCCTAGCAAGGTTGAATTGGAAATCTCTTCCCCAAAGCAGTGCACAAAAATCCCTCTCACTTTCTTAGCCTCTGCCAATACAATCCATGGAAAATGATAATTATACTAATTTAAATTTCTTTGATGATTGCTGAAAATGGTTCATATGTGGATTAGCCAGTTATATTGTTTTTTGTCTTCTGAGCAATTTTCTATTATAGTACTTATCATCCACCATTGTATAGGACTGCTTTATCTATAGCACTATGACCCTATAAAACATATAAGAAATATTTTCCTTCACTTTTCATTTACAGTTCAATTCTATTTGTGGTATATCCCATATATGACAAGATTAAAACTGTAGGTAGATTGGTCAGTGTTGTCATTTTGGATTCCATATTTTATATACACTGTTCAGAAACGCCTTTGTATTTCAGGTTTAGAAAAATATGTTATTCTTTTAAAAAATGATAACTATATTATAGGTATTTTTCAAAGAACTACAATAATCACATGTAACCCTATAAAGTCTTAGTATTTCTCAAATAATGAAGATGAGTCTAAATGTATGATCGTATTAAGGACATAAATTTCTGTGAGGTAAACAGCTCCAGCACAGTCGCTGCCTGATTAAGAGGACAATCTAGTGTTCAGATTATCTCAAAATCTAAAGGAAAAAAAAAAAAATCACAGGAACTACTTGAAAGAATAACAGATGCAGTTGCTCCATTTTATCAAAACATATTGTCAACATGAAGAGGTAACTGACCTAAGTCACTAAAGAAACATACCACCACACATCAACTATAAAATTATTTCACACACTGGACCTTTTAAAAAACCACTTTTCAGCCAGGCGTGGTGATGCAGGCCCATGGTACTAGCACGTAGGAGGCTGAGACAGGAGGATCACCATGAGCTCAAGACCACCTGGGCTACACAGTGAGTTCAAGTCCAGCCTGGGATACAAGGGAGATCTTGTCTCAATAAAAAAAAAAAAAAAAATCCCACTAATTCTCACCATTTTCATAAAACTTTAAATTACTAAAATGAAAAATTGCATTACTTTAAAAAATAGATGTACTTAAGTTTGTACAGGTAACTAATATTAGCAGATTCAGGCTAAAACTTTACCAGAGAGCGCCGCAAACATGAGGGCTGTGTATCCGTGCTCGTGCTGGTGACAGTTCACGTCGGCTCCGTGTCGTAGAAGCAGCCTGCACATGTCAAGTTTTCCTTTGTATGCTGCGTGCATTAGAGGAGTCATTCCATTCTAATGGAAAGAAAAGAGAGACTGTTGATTTTACCCACTTACCTTTCCTTACCCACAAACATAAACACAAGCTAAGAAATTACACAACCTGTATTTATATAGTCACTCCCCCACATCTTTCATAAATAAACTTATGAGGAAAAGAGATGGTTTTATTACCTGACGGTTTTGTTTTGATTTTTTTTTTAACCAACTGCAGTAAAAAGATTACACAGTACACACACAGATTACATAAGAGAGGATGGGTTCAATCTCAAGGACTAGTAAATTATTGGGGTCAGGTCAACCCAGACTTTCCAAGATTTTCAAGAAAACCTTGAAATAGGGACCGGGGAGATGGCTCAGTAGAATAAGCGCTTCCCTGGCAAACGCAAGGGCCTGAGTTCAATCCCCAGTTCCACAAAAAAAAAAAAAAAGAAAGAAAGAAAGAAAGAAAGAAAGAAAGAAAAGAAAAGAAAACCTTGAAATAAACAATACCTATCAAGGGGAAAGTTGAAAAAAATACAGTATATCCCTACTAAGGGACATTATAAAGTTTAAATAAATGAATTCATTCGAAGCAGAAAATTTTCTAGGAATCACTGCCAATGAAAAAAATAAGATGCAAGAATGTTTATTACAGTGGCATCTTTTTAAAAAAAATCTTCAAAATCACATTTTCATAACAGTATATTACAATCTGATCATGTATTATTGCACAACTGCAGAGGAACAGTTGCTAACACACAAGGTAGGCTGTCTTGTTTGTTCTCCACACATTTGCGCACAACAAGGAAACACCCAACCTGATACGTGCTGGGCATCCAAGTACCTGGCAGATCAGTGAATGCAATGTTTCCCTGGGTGAATGTTCTTAGTGATCCTGGCTGAACTTTAAGTTGTTCATGATGAAAATCCTCCCTAAAACATATAAGCCCTTCCTTTTGTACATCTCAGAATGCTAGCAGAATGTGAATTATTCTCAATGATACCCAGCTATCATTAGTAACATTAAGCCATCATCTTGTTAGGGCAATGCCACACTATTCTTACAAGGCTGCTGAAACGAGAACTGTGGGGAGGTTAGGATCTTTCAGGTGGAGGAAAAGTGCTATTGTGTTTTGGGAGGAAGAATGGGAAAACAGAATATTAAAATCAAGCCTGGGCTGGCCAAATAGCTCAGTGGATTAAAGAACCTGCAAGCAGGCACAGGGACCGGGTTCGATCCCAGGGCCTGCCAGTGCCGGCCCCGCCCCTGGGGCATGCTGAGACTGCAATTGAGACTGGGTGTGGTGGTGCGCACCTATAACTCCAGCTCTTGGGAGGCTGTAAACAGGAGGATCACTACAAGTGTGATCTAGTAGTGAGACCCTAAACACCCTGTAGACCCTTCCCTAAAATAAAAAAAAAAAAACCTTAATGTTAATAGAATAATAAAATAGAATATTAAAAGATAACCTTAAAACTCTTGGCTGGGCATTTCTAGGGGAATGGGATATTTATTATGTCCAAAGTGAGTGGTTTGGGGGGGGTAATCAGAATCCCACTGTACACAGGAAGTGGCCACCAGAGTGCTCTACAGAGAAGGAACGGACTGTTCCATCACTGGCCTTTGGGTGAGGCAAAAGCACATTGAGGATACAGGGTGACATCTTGCTGGATGATGTAACCTGTATGTAAGAGCACAGTGAACAGAACAATAGAACTGGGGCAGGGCCAGAACTATAGGAAAAGCCACTTTTAGAAAGAGGCAACCAGATAATTCTTTTACAAATGTCTAGCACCTGACCTGAGTCAAGGAGCAGTTGTTGCTCAGGCTGCCCTAAGTGGGCAGCCAGCCAACCACCTAGCAACCTCACCCTGCAGCTGCAGGTCAACCAGGCCTCAGAATGAATATGTGGGAAACACACAACTATTCTGCTGCTGTCAAAAAAACAAAGACATCAAAAAGGCCCTCACTATGACGTGACGATCTGCTTAGGAGCGAAGGAGATGTGGGACACTTTGGGATCTTACACTGCAAGCTGCACTTGATTCCTTGTCTGCTTGGATTCCGCTGCTCCTTTACCTACATGCTGTCATTTCTTTGCTCCTACCCCTTTAAGCTCTTTTTAAAAATTTATCTCTACTCTCTCATCTTTTCTCTTGTCCTCTCTCGTTTAGCAGCTACCACCTTTGCAGGGATTGCATTTTACAGTTAACCAATGAGAGCACCTCTTTCCAAAAATATGAAGTGTTATCTCAGTGACATCGCTTGCCTTGCAGTCTCAGAACCTGCTGGTCCTCATTTTTCTTGTAGCAATTTCAGTGCTGTGCTGGACATTCCTGGATATCAGAAACCCATCTTTTGGTAAGCAACAAGTGTAGACAGGCAGTTCAAGGAACTGGCTGTCACACATACTTTTTTGTTTTCAATGTTGATGAACCCTGTGCAATTTAATGTGAAAGTTAAAACTTACAAACCACAGAAAGTTTAGATATAGAACTAACCAATTTTAAAAAGACTAAATGATCATTAGTGTACATTCTCCATCTTTAACTGGACATCTGGTTATACAAAGGTACTATTAACACACAATTCTAATTCTTTACAAACCTACTGTTAAGGAGTAAGAGTACAATGCATCCTTTGAGAAATCACATCAAGCCTACAAGAAATTAGAGAAGATTTAATGAATCTCTTTAAAATGAAACTCTTTAATAAAATTGAAAAGGAAGCAATTCACCTTATTTCTGGAGGCAAGTATTACACTCATACCAAAACCAGAGAAAGACCCAACCAAGAAAAGGAGTTATAGGCCAATCTCCCTAATGAACATTGATGCAAAAATCCTTAATAAGATATTAGCAAATAGAATGTACCAAGTCATTAAAAGGATCATACACCATGACCAAGTGGTATTCATCCCAGGGATACAAGGATAGTTCAATATATGCAAATAAATAATAAAATAGAACTACACCATATCAACGGAGCTGAAGATAAAAATCATATCATTTTAATAGATGAAGAAAAAGCTTTTGACTTTAGCGCATGGTGTTGACTAAATTATAACACTCATTCATGATAAAAACTCCATAGAACATCGGAATAGATGGTCTTTACTTCAATTTGGTAAAAGCCATCTATGAGAAACAGACAGCCAATATCATATTAAATGGACAAAAACTGAAAGCTTTCACTCAACAATCCTCTTTGATATAGTTCTATGGAAACATTAGCCAGAGCATTTAGATAAGAGAGAAATAAAAGGAATAAGGATAGAAAAGGAAGAAGTCAAATCACCATTATTTGAACATGACATGATACTCTACATAGAAGACCCCAAAAACTTTACCAAAATAATTGTAGATTTAATAACCAAATTCAGTGTGTAGCAGGATACAAAGTCAACACTCAGAAATCAATAATATTCCTGTACACAAACAACAAACTCATGGAGAGAGAAATTAGGGAAACAACACTCTTCACAATAGAATCCAAAAAAATGAAATGCTTAGGAATCAATTTAACAAAGGACATAAAGGATACATATACTGAAAATTATAGCACTCTGAAAAAAGAGATTGAAGAAGGTTTCAGAAAATGGAAAAAAACCTAGTTGTTCATAGGAAGAACCAACATTGTCAAAATGGCCATATTTCAAAACTTGTTATGAAGATTTAATGTAATCCTGATTAAAATGCCACAGATCTCAAGAAAAATTTCTAAAATTCATCAGAAATGAGAAGAGACCTAGAATAGCAAAGGCAATCCTGGGTAACAAAGGAAAGGTGGGAAGCATTATAATCCCTGACTTGAAATTATACTACAAAGCTATTGTGATAAAATCAGCATGGTACTGGAAAAACCAGACCTGAGGATTAATGGAACAGATTAGAAGATGCACATACGACTACAAACACACTCAACCACCTTATCTCTGACAAAGGGGCCAAACATGTTCACTGGAAAGAAGATAGTCTCTTTAATAAATGGTGCTAAACTGGCTTTCCATATGCTGAAGACTAAAACTAAACCCATATCTATTACCATGCACTAAAGTCAAAACGGATCACAGATCTAAATATTAAAACAGAAACACTAAATCTACTGGAAGAGAAAGTAGGTACAAATCTTGAAGACACAGGAGTAGGCAGAGAGTTCATGAACAAAAACAAAATTGCATAAGAAATACTTCAAGGAATCATCAACTGGGATTTTATCTCTAAAAGTTTTGTACATCAAAAGAATCACCAACAGAGTGAAAAGAAAATCCACGAATTGGAAAAAAGCTTTTACCCAACCATCCCTCTGACAAAGGTTTTCTAACTAGAACGTGTGAAGAGTTAAAAAAAATCAGACCCTCAAAATTCAAAGACTCAATCCAAAAATGGGCATCTCATATGAATACACATTTCTCAATGAAGAAATACAAATGGCAAATAAATAAATGAAACATGTTCAACATCACTGGCCATCTGAAAAATGCAAATTAAGACAACAATGAGATTCCATCTCACCCAGAAAGAATGGCTATTATCAAGAAATCAATCAACAACAAATGCTAGCAGGGATGTAGGAGAAAGGTGACACTTCTGCACTGTTGGTGGGTGTTTACAATTACTATGGAAATCAGTGTAGAAATTCCTCAAAAAACTAAGATTATAGGTCCCATCTGACCCAGCTACTCCCCTTCTGGGTATATTCCCAGAAGAACTAAAAACATCATACCACAGCTATATATATATATATATATGTGTGTGTATTTAAAGCAGTATAATTTTTCATAGCTAAATCTTAGAAACTCAAATGCCCATCAACTGAGGAATGGATTAAAAAGATGTGCTATTTTTATACAATGGAGTATTACTCAGCTATAAAGAAAGATAAACTAGAGGCTTTTACAGGTACATGTATGCAACTAGAGACCCTACTCATAAGTGAAACAAATCAGACTTTCATGTGTAAATATCCTAGTGTAAGAAACTAAAACAGTAAATATGGTCCAAAAGGTACAATAATCATGGTGAAAGGTAAAGAACCTGCTGAAAACAAAAGAACTGGAATAGGGGAAAGGAGAAAGGTACACACACACACACACACACACACACACGATAGCCAAGATAATTGTATGACTAATTTCTATTAGTTTATTGCAAGGAACAGTTAGTGTTTCTATTGATTGATCAATCTCTCATGCCTGTATCTGGTAATCTGAGCAAATACTTTGAAGATAATATGAAATATCATAACCATTGTTAATTTTCAATCATCTTGTTTTGAAATCCTGTATCTTTTGTTTTTTATTCTCTTCAAGATAAAAGAAAAGAAAGCAATCACACAGCAGTAAGTGGTTATTGTGCTCAGAACTGCCTTGCAGGTAATATTAGCTATTCCTCACACACATGTAGTACACGTGCCCAACAAATGGACTACGTAGCCCTCATTAACATAAAATGTTAGTGTTTATGCCCCACATTTAAAAACCTGGGATACTTAAAAGAAAAAGTCCAATGTGCTTTGATTCTGCATTCCAGAACTGAACATTATTCTATTAGTTGCCTGTGAGTCTACAAACTTTACAGACTGCTGTTGGGCTTTTTGAAGTTAACTTCAAATATAATAGCACTTAGTTAACCAGACAAAATTTAGTTTTTTGATTACATGTTACATAAAATATATCTTTTAAGAAAAAATGATTTGAAAAGTTGTATCATTGATTGATGTACAACAACTTTCGGAATTGTTACTCTTAAGAGGAAAATGCACTACTTTAAAATCTTTCAACATTATCTAAGAGGGCTTAGTTTATGAATTTGTTACTTTATGTATTCTCAACTTTCATCAAAATACAATGCTTTTTAAAGCTAGTAACATGCTAAAGAAGCAGGTCAGCATGTCTGTGTAACACACATCCTCCCCACCATGAGCCTTTATCAAGTGAGTTCTGTATTTACCTCTGAGGTAAGTATTTAAAACCTCATTTAATAGTGCTGCACAATGGACTGAAGTGCCTGCTTAGGCAGAGCGCAGCAGCTGGGGTTCAATCCCCAGTGTGCCATGCCAGCCCTGGCCCTGGGGTGCACTGAGACGGCGATTGAGACTGGGTGTGGTGGCGCGCCTCTGTAATCCCAGTGCTTGGGAGGCTGAAAACAGGAGGGTCACTACGAGTCCAACCTGTGTAGTCAGACCCTACAGACCCTGTACTAAACGGAAAAAAAAAAAAACTTGACCAAAAAAGAAACCACATGCCAGCCAGCCCCGCCCCCTGGTGGTCAGAGCTGGCCATAAACAAAAAAAACAAAAAAATGTAAAAAAAAAAAAAAAAAAATAGTCCTGCACAAATACTTATTTTTTTGCCATTAACATATAACTAAAACTCCCATACAGGTGATTTTCTCAAGGAATTTCAGGGACAAAAAAAAAAAATCTGAGGATGGCTGGATGAGAAAGAAATGAGAAAATCTAGCTGAGTCCTTAGTTTTACAAATAATCCTCACAAAGGGAATATTTGATCAGCACCATTTTGGGATAGCATTCAGGCAAGATTCTAATATTTATGATTTTAATGCTCTTTTAAACTTTTAAGATCAACCATAGGCTAGCCCACTTTTCCCTGAGATGAAAAATGTTACTGATCACACGTTTTCTTATCTCTTAGTTCAATTTTTTATTATTCAGATTTAGAACAGCGCACAGGAAACTATAAATTTTCAGTGCAATGACTACTATGAATATGTTTGTTCTAGTTCTACCTTTTATGGAAACATTTCAATGGGCCAAGAAAAAAGAGGTAATATTAATAAAATTTGACGCTACACAGACATAAAGCCACCACATTATAAACTTTCTAATCTTTTATTCTTTTTATACTATTTCAGCATAAGTATCAGGGAAAGAAAATTAAAAATTAATAGTTTGAAACCAAACTGCTAATCTACTAGAAGAGAATAGTCTCATGTTTAAGTAAAGTGGGTAAATTAAATTGAAAATGTTACCTTCTAATTATAAATGGCATAAAAGTATCAGGAAGTAAATGAAAATATTGAATGCTTATCTCTGCTTAAAGTAGGAAAGTAGTGAAAAGGTTTCATAAAGGGTTATCAGAGTGGTACACAGAATTCATCAATTCTAAGAAACATCTCATTTTATATTTAACCGTCTATGAAACTGAGTTTCAGTTTCCAAGTATTAGAATCTAATAAGTTACAATAATAAATTACAATCAATTGCCCCCAATTTTTTAATATGTCTAAAATCTTTATTTAAATCTATGGTATCTGAAAATGCTAATGAAATGCAAGGGTGAAAATTTCCACTGTTCTGTCATTTCTCAAAGACAAACCCGGAAGAAGTTTGTTTACCTGAACTGTATGAGCTAAGATCTTCTAGAATTCTTTTAAGTACAATAACCTTAAAAATAATATTTATCTACTCTAATTCTTAAAGCATTCATCAATATGAGGGGATTATGGTAGACCTCCTTAATAAACATATCATTTACTTATTCAATGAGTATTCATAGTGCTTAATACATACCAGACAGATCTATACACTCTGGCAGCAATGAACAAATTCTCAGCCCCTACATGAGAAGTCCTTGGCACTTACAATTTAGATGCTATGGTTTGTATCTAAAATATCCCTCAAATTCCATATGTGAAAGTCCTGGTCACTTGCCTGTGGCCCTATCACAAGATGATAGAGCGCTCTTAGGCAAGCCTTAGCTTTGGGTCATCAAGGACATGTGCTGACAGGGAACTCGGGGGCCTGGCCCTTCCCCTCTTCCTGTTTCCTGCTGCCTGAAGGTGGACGGCTCTGTTCAACAGTTCCCTCCCTACCATGCTAATCTGCCTCAGCACAGACTCCAAGCAATGGTCCCACATGATGGGAGACAGAGTCCTTGGAAACACCCGCACCAACACAGCATTTCCTCCTCTCGGGGGTTTTCCTCAGGTATTCTGTCACAGCAAGAAAAAGCTGACTAGAACAGTAGGAAAACCGCACTGATCTAAGCGCTAGTAGGAAATGACAGAGGACAGGAAAGAGCAGTGCTAGAAGGCTAGGAGGAGAGAAGGCGGCAGCTCAGTAAAGGCCTGCAGAGAGCTGCAAACAAGCAGAGAAAGCATGGTCCAGGTGGAGGGATCGAAAGCTCAGGGCTCTGGGAGAGAAGCTTCTGCACTCTGCTCATGACCTGTCAGAAGGCCACATCCGTCTGTGGCCACTCGAGAAGCTCCTCGACTCCACCTCAGGGCTTTTTAGAAACATGAACGTTTGTGGCCATTTCCTTCAAACTTTTTAATCAAGTTACAGAAGTGTCATTTTATCCCCATTTCTTGAGAGCTTTTTTTAAAATCAATAGTCATTAAATTTTGCAAAGGCATGGCATCAGTTGGCATGATCATCTTCGCTTTTATTCTGCAGTATAGTGGGTCACATGAAACATTTTCCAGAGCTGAACCATCCCAATATCCTTGGAAAATCTTACTTGGTTATGCTGTCCTGTAATGGTTGAATATACTGCCACACCAGCTTGCTAACATTTCATGTAGTACATTTAGAAATATATTTGTCAAGTGAAGTGGGTCTCATGCTTGTAAGGGGGCTTTTTCTTATGTGGCACTGGCCTTACACAAGACTTAAATGTGCTTCCTTTTATTTGCTACTAGTATAATTTGTATAAGATCAGAATGAACTGATCCTTAGTTTCATAAAGCTCACTCAGGGTTTCAAAAAAAAATTGTTTTTAACATATTTTGTACAGGGTTGTACTACGAGGCTCAGACTCAGTGATCCTCCTGTTTTCAGCCTGACCGGCGCTAGGATTACAGGTGTGTCCCACCACACCGGGACCAATTCCCTGGCTCAGTGCGCCCCAGGAGTGGGGCTGGCAGGACCAGGGATCGAATCCTGGTCCCTGAGCTTGCCTAAGCAGGCGCTTAGTCCATTGAGCTATCTCACCAGCCCTGGGATTTCAAATTTTGAAGGTGATATTTTTAAATGTTCTTAAATTTAAAATGTTTATATTTTTTTCCTATGTCAATTTTACTCTTCTACAGAGATCATGTGGATATTCAAATTTACCAGTTTAAAAAATGTTATGACAATTTTGTTTTCCTTTGTCCACTTATCACACATCTGCAGTACACGAGGCTCACCTCTGCTGTGGGGAGACTGTACGCATGTGCAACACTTGATAACTTTTCCTCTCCTTCCTCCCCATCCCTCCCTGCTCTGTTCAAGCCCTGCTCCTTTTCCCATCCACAAAAGCTCTACTTATATTTTCATTCTCTTTTTTAAAATCACTTTCCCTTCCTCCCTCCTTTCATCTCATTTCCCTTCCCATTTGAAAATGATCTCCCTATTTCCTATTGCCATTTTGCTCTTCATTTGTATTTTGGATTTCTCATATGAGACACTATGCAATAATTAAACTATCTGCTTAATGTATTTTGACACTTAAGTCTCAAGGTGCATCCATTTACCTTTAAATGCCTCAAGTTTATCCTACTTTATTGCAGAACGGTACTCCACTGTATGCAAACACTACATTTTCTTTCTCCATTCATCTTTTGATGGGCAGACAGGCTGTTTCTAAGATATAGTCATTATAAATTGTGTTGCTATAAACCTGGGTAGGTGTTTAGCACTGTATTATGACAACTTCAATTCCTTCAGGATGATATCTAGAAAGAACGGCTTGACCAAATCAAATTTCTATTTTTAGTTTTTTGAGGCATCCACATACTGGGTTTCCACAGTCACTATACAAGTTGCCATTCCCACCAACAATGTAGAAAGGTTCCTTTTTCCCTACAGGATTGCTGGTGGAATTTGTTATTTGATTAAATGATAACAACCATTTCTGGAGTAAGATGGTCTCTTGATGGTGTCTTACTTTGCATTTCCCTAATGACCAGCACTGGTGAACATTTTTTCTGGTATGTACTGGCCATTTGTATTTATTCTTCTGAGAAGTGTCTATTCATTTCAGCTGGCCTTTCTCTGATTGGGCCTTTTATACTGGGGGAGGGTCTAATTTTTTTGAGTTCATATGTCCTAGATGTTAGTTCTGACAAATAGCTGACAAAACGTTTTTCCCATTCTGCCAGTTGTCTCTTCACTGCTGGTTGTTTCCTTTGTTGTGCAGTCTTGTCAATTTAATACAGTTCAGACCGCATTCCTTTGAGCACCTGCACTCTCCTCTTGAGTGGATCTGTCTCCCTCAATAAACCTTTCCTACTCTTAACTTCCACTTTCCTGGAATTCATCCTTCAATTTTGGGAACATGAACTGCACACATCAAGTTGGGAATTACGTCTCTCTTACATCACTTTGGAGGTCTATTTAAGGTCTCTGGAAAGAGACAGAAAGGAAGAAACACTAAAGACTTCTAAACACAACAATTTTGATCCAGCAGAGATGCACAGGTCAAACAATGAATTCTTGACTAAGAGAACAAGGTGACCGGCACAGGAACTGTGTGTAAGAGAGCAGAAATCCCCAATGAAATTCTGTAATTTCAAAACAGAAAATTATATAGCACCAACTTTGAATTTCAGAAAGATACAACACTGGCCTCAAATATGGCAAAGAACAACAAACTGGTACTGCTGTCAACACTGCACCGTGACAGAAACACTGACAGAGAAAGCTCAACAAAACTGAGGCCTAAGATGGCAACTTTTAGGCCAGTGAGATAGCTCAGCAGACTAAGGGCCTGCTTAGGCAAGTGTAGGGATCAGGGTTCAATTCCTGGCACCACATGCCACACCAGCCCTGGCCTCATGCACACTGAGCTGGCCAAGACATGGTGTGGTGGAACATGCCTGTAATCCCAGTACTGGGTAGGCTGAAAACAGGAGGATCACTATGAGTCCAAGCTGCCTAGTGAGACCCAGTACCAAGTACACACACAGACACAGACACAGGTGGTAACTTTTTACAACAAAAATCAGAGGACATGTTGATGTGTTATGCTACAACTATGACGTCATTCAAAACACAAAGCATGGCCAATGGTCATGTTCTACTGGACTATAAAAGTATACAGCATGAATAGTTGGATAGTTTAGGAAGAAAATAACAAGTGCAAAATAACAGGGAGAAATTTTCTTAGGGAACCGGGACTAGAACTCAAAAGAAATCATTTATAGCAGAGGAAGAACAAAATGTTTCTGTCCAGGGAACTACGAAAAAAAAAAAAATTGTGCAAAGCACACTGGCAAGCTCCCAGGTGAAGAGCCAGGAGCAACACTGTAAGGACCTACTGTGACAACAGGAAAACAAAAAAGATGTCGCCTGTGGCCTGCAATAAAGGACAAGAAACAAAACACATGCTGTCAGTGTGATACCTGTACACAGAACATGCAGTTTTCATGCATGAGGACTGTTTTGGGTGTGACAACTGAAACAAGATTATTTCTGTTGTGTACTTTTGTTTGTATTTACATTTTAGTTCAGATAGGTATTTATTTCTGATTTTATCTTTTGTTTTGTAAACAAGTAAACCATTGATGTAAAATTGATGTCCATTCGAAGCATTCATTATGTATTTGGTATTTTATTTGACTGATAGCTTATTGTCCTGCTAAGCATACATTGTGTAATATAGCAATATCTCCTGAGGAAGCAGCAACACCAGTGAGGTATCAGGTACATCCTACAAAAGAAAGACAGGAAAGACAAGCCCTCGTACCATCAGTGCGGCACGTGTGTACGGAACATGCCGTTGTCACCTGTGAAGACTACTTTAGTGAGACAAGTGAAGCAAAGATTTTTGTGGGGAGTTCTATTGCTAATTTCATTGTTCTTCACATAAGAATTTATTTCTGATGTCATACTTGAGGTTTTGTAAGCAAGTACACAGTTGATGTGAAAATACTGATGTCTATTCTTAGCACTCATTAGGGATTTGACACTTTCTCAATATCTCAGTTTCCTAAGTGCATGTTGTACAATGTAGTAAGAAGCTCCTAAGAAAACAACAAAACAGTGAGATGTCAAGTATTACCTTCCAAACAAGACAGGAAAGCTAAGCACATGCAGAACGTGCAGTGATTAAGTGTGAAGACTGCCTTGCATATGGCAACTGAAGCAAAGACTACATTTGTTATAGAGTTCTATTGGTATTTGCATTGTCATTCACAGAAGGATTTATTTTTCAGACTTTGTAAGACAACAACAGTGGATGCTTTTTTAAATAAACACTCAATAAATACTAAAGGGGCCGGGGAGATGGCTCAGTGGAATAAGCACTTCCCTAGCAAGTGCAAGGGTCTGAGTTCAATCCCCGGTTCCGCAAAAATAAATAAATAAATAAATAAATACTAAAAATTGAAAAAAAAAATTGGTATTATCCCATTTGTTGATTGGCAGCATATCTTATGCCACTGGAGTTCTGTTCAAAAAGCCCTTGTCGGGATGGGGAGATAGCTCACTGGTCTAAGCATCTGCCTGGCAAGTGCAAGGACCAGGGTTCAATATTGATATCTTACACTGCTATCCTATACATGCCGTGTAGGCCCTATGCCGAGCCGCCACCAAAACCAGGTGTGGTGGCGCAAGCCTGTAATCCCTGCACTGGAGAGGCTGAGACGGGAGGATCACTATGAGTCTGAGATGAGTAGCAAGACCCTGTACCAAATAAGTATTTTAAAAGCCCTTGTTTATTTTTGATGACAATCTCCTTTATAACTGCAGTTATTTTTTTTTTCCTAGCTTGCTTTAGGTTTGTACATCTAATTTACTCCTGTCCTTATTAATGTGAAGATTCATTCATGTTGTAGCAAATATCAGTAATTAATTCCTTATGATTGAATATCCTACTGTAAAATACACCTCATTTTAGTTTATCCAGCTGATAGCTGATGGACATTTGGGTTGCTTCCCACCCTTAGCTGTTGTAATGAAGCTGTTATAAATATGTGTGTGCAAGAGTTTTTTACATGTAAGTTTTTACTGCTCTTATGTACAGACCTAGGACTGCTGCTCTTAATCATCTGATAGAACTACTGGACTATTTTGCAAAATGGCTATACCACTTTACAAACCCACTGACATAGTAGAACTGTAACTTTTTTTACATCTTCATTAAGAATTGTTATTATCTACCTTTTTATTATAGCTAGCTCATCGGTCCTTGGCCATTTGGCTAAGATCAAAGGTATTATAGCTATCTTGGGGCCGGGGAGATGGCTCAGTGGAATAAGCACTTCCCTAGCAAGTGCAAGGGTCTGAGTTCAATCCCCGGTTCCACCAAAAAAAAAAAAAAAAAAAAAAAGATTACAAAGGTATTATAGCTATCTTAAATGCATGTGAAATAGTATTTCACTGTGACTTTCATTTATATTTCTCCAGTGGTAAAGATGTTAGGGTTTTTTT
>NW_004524591.1:6168469-6175718 GCF_000260255.1 Octodon degus
AAAGGTATTATAGCTATCTTAAATGCATGTGAAATAGTATTTCACTGTGACTTTCATTTATATTTCTCCAGTGGTAAAGATGTTAGGGTTTTTTTCATGTAGACATTAACCATTTACTTATCTTCTTTGGAACAACATCTACTCAGATAAAGACATATAACAGCTTATAAATGGCCCATTTATAAGCTGTTATATGTCTTTTTATCATTGAGTTGTAGAAGTTTTTAGTATACTCTCTCGCTACAAGTTCCTCACCACATATTATTTATAAACGTGGTGAAAGTACAAATGATAAATGCTGCAAAGTGTTTTTTAACTGTGGCTTTCAGGGGCTGGGGAGACAGCTCAGTAGAATAAGCTCTTGCCTAGCAGGCGCAAGGGCCTGAGTTCAATCCCTGGTTCTGCAAAAAATAAATAAATAAAAATAAAATAAATAAATGTGGCTTTCAGCCACCTAAAGCTTTTAACAAACTGTTGCTTTTGATATACTGTATTTTTAATTCTATACAGTAGTCATTTGTATTTCATTAGCCTAACATTTAAACTAAAAATCTCCCAAATGTATTTCATTATTTTTATATTTTTATTTTCAAGTCCATCGATCATACTAAATGAATTTGAAACTGTCTAAATTTTCCTTTATAAAACAGTATAATACAAATAGTCATTAGCATACAAAAAATCAAGTATAACATATTTGAAAGGAAACGATAGGGCTGTTGCTTAATCTTCACTTACTTGACTCTTAGTAAGATTAAATATGCTTTCGGAGCCAGCAGAAATAGCTCAGTGGACAGCACGGGGACTGGGCTCAATCCCCAGCACCACATGCCCCACTGGCCACTGAGACTGGGCATGGTGGTGCACACCTGCAATCCCAGCGCTGGGGAAGGCTGAAAACCAGAGGCTCACTATGAATTTGAGCTGCGTAGTGAGACCCTACACTAAATAAAGAAATATGCTTTCAGATGCTTAATTTTTATCTTTTGTGACCCGTATCCTGATATTTGGTTTAAAGATTACAACCTAAATAGAAGACAATTCTTATTGTTTATTTTATATGTTATACATCTCACAGGAAATATTTTATTAATGTTCTTTTTTTTTATGTATTTGTTACTGGGTCTGCAGGGTCTCACTACTTGATCGGGCTCGTAGTGATCCTCCTGTTCTCAGCCTCCCAAGTGCTGGGATTCCAGGCACGCGCCACCACGCCTGGTCTCCATCGCCAGCTCAATGCGCCCCAGGGGAGAGCCGGCACGGCATGCCAGTCACGTTCTTTATTTTACCTCATCCAAACAGTTGACACGAACATTCTTACTGGATAGCAGTGTCCCAGCTTCTTGGACAGTACCTAGGGGAAAAGAAACACTGACACATAAGATAATTTATCACTGGAATAAGAAAAAATACATCAAGCATTCATACAACAAACCTTAAAGGGTTATCTGTAAAATTAGGACTAGGTTCAGTTGCTAAGAAATAAAGCATCCACTCACAAACCCTATTTGTTTTACAAAGTAACTGTCCAAGGTAAAAGGTTTATAAAAACAAAAATAGTTCCATCTTGTTTGTACTCTCACTGACCTTAAATGATATTAACTTGGCTACGTTTTCTTTTTGGCAGTAAAAAAACAACCAAAAGCATAAGACATAACAGTGAAACCAATCTAATCCAAACCAACATCTAAAGCTGAAATTTCAGTCAATGTAAAACCTGGAATCCAAAATTGCAGGCAGTAGTTATATAATTTCTCAGCACTAGGTCTCGTGAAATGGATGGTAGGTTGATTATAGAAAGCTTGGTTTGGACACTGAAGCATGGGTAAAGCCTGGCAGTGTGTAGAAATATTCCATGGTCAGAATTCAGACCACCCTACTGACAGTGATCATACTTAAACCTGAAGGTCAGTTCTCTGTAAATTTGGAAAGCAGTCGTCATTGGGCCATAATTATCAGGTTTTTCCAGTTTTCTGAGAGGGATAATGGCAGACACAAGCGGTTGGGAGAGAGAATGTTTCTATTATCATCATTAATACATGACGGCTACATGTTCTGCCAAATAGTTCTGGTTTGACTGGGAAGACGACAATGAAATTGAATGTACTCAGAGAGAAAGGAGACAAGCTTCTCCTCTAGAAGAACGTGACAGGCTAAGAGCAACCCTTGACAAGGTTATTTCTTCCCTCCGAATCATGGCTGGAGAATGAACCAAATTCTGCCCATATTCCAGACTGAAGGGCGAGGCGTAGAACTCAGCTGCCTCTGTCGTCCTCACCAACAGATAAGAACAGAAGTGTCTCACTGGTACTGAGACCCGGCTCCCTGGGAAAATGTCAAGAGAATGATCTACGTGTCCCTGGAGTAGGACAGGAGCTATTTTTGTAAACAGTGCCTTTTTCAGACATTGAAGCCCATCTGAAAGCAGCTAGGATCACGGACTAGAAGAGCAGGGCAGAGCTCCCACCACCTGCTCCAAATCCCAGGTTCTGTCCCCATGCTGCAAGAGAAAGGGCGGAGGGGCGCTTTCAGGCCCAGGAGCAAGCGCTCCATGAAACCTTACCCACACCTGTGACTTACACTATGGCCTTTCTCAAACAGTTCCAAGAAGAATTAAAACAGAACGGAAATTCCTGTGTCCCATTCTCACACTTCAGGAGGACGCTTCAGCTGAGTGACACACTCTACTGAGAACAGAAGTTTTCTTTCTGCAGTTTATGCAGTGGAGGGAAAATGGCTCTAGAGGTTTTAAACACGTCAAGGGGACGATAAAGATTATAATCAGAAACATTCAATCATCAGAGAACAGGTGGCTAGTTCTGTGAAATCCTTCCCAGTGGCCAACGATCTAATCTGCCTGGTCAGAGACCTTAAAAAAGAAAATACTATAATGACATGTTGTAATGTAGGAAAAAATGGCTATTTTCTCCTAATAAATTCTTACTCAGTACTTCATTTCTGACTCCAGGTATAGAAAGAATTTACACTCACACTCACCCCCAAACAATTCTTTAGCAGACACCAGTAACAGAAGAAGAAAAAAGCACCTAGTAGTGCCTCTAGTGCTCAGGTTGGTGATGGAAGCTCCAGAGGAGGAGCCAGTGGCAGAGAGCTAATACACATATTTGCTACTATCTCTCTGTCTCTGTCACACACACATACCCCACTTAGTAGCTTAATGTTTACCTTTTGAAATGCAGGATCAGAAAAAACTCTAAAACAGCCTGGGCTCCATCGAATCAATGCAGATTTTGGAAAATAGGTAAGCAAAATACCCCAAAAGGAAAAACTTTTGATGAATTCTAATTTGGTCTTCCTAATTTAATGACATCAAGATAAAGCTACAGATGGTCCAGGATAGCAGAGAAATATAAAACACATGGCTTACATAGAAGGATTTTGACTTCCTGTCTTTCTTATGCATAGTATTCTCCTATACAGTATTTGGCAATTCAGTTTTAAAGTGTAGCTGCTTTATTCTGGGAGGGAATTGGGTTAAACCTGATTTCACTCTTAAGGTGGGGGATAGGTACAAGTGCTGTGCAATGGGCCAACTTTACCTTCGATGGAAGACAGAAATTACCAGATCTAAAGCAGTGAGTGCAATATGGTCTGTTTCCCTTTTGAAAATGTATCCAATTGTGTTATAGTTTGCATCTAGGTATCCCCCTAAAGCCTCATATAGGCATGGGGGTGTGTTTGTCACAGAGGCCTGAATCTAGAGTTTGTGAATGACTCACAGCCCAATGCTGCGGTGGAAGTGCTACACCCACCCTAGGGCAGGTAGCCTGCATGCTGTGTAAGGGGCTGAAAAGGCTTGCTCTCCCTCCTCTCCTTGCTTCTCCAGTCTTCTACTGTCATGCACTGTCGCCTCATGTGCCATGTCACCCTGCCTTGGGTGTCAGGTATTTTGTCTCAGCAATGAAAAAAGTAGCTAACACAAGCCATTAAAGAAGAAAACCCAACCTGCTTCATTAGGGTGGGGCTAACCAATTTACCTGAGTAAACTGTCACTTCAGCTGAAAGATGACATAGAGTGATCTTTTCACTCCTTCCGCCTTTGTTCTTCCACACCCACCCCTCACAGGACTGCGATGAAATTCAACAAGATCTACCAAACCTATTTCCTCATCTATGAAACAAAGGTAGTGGGACCAATCCTACAGGGCTCTGAGGAGGACCAAGCACCTGCTCTAATGTGGGCACCTGGTAAGCCTTCCGTGCATAGTAGGGTGTTATTTTATGTTCAGAGCAGCACAATTCACTGTCACATGTCTGGCACCTGGACTGAGACCACTGGTCCCTATTGAAGACAAGCAGATGTCACCAAAACAAATTTGAAGTGAGAAACTCGTGGCTCTCCGCTTCTGGCATTCCATCAGAAAACAAGGAGATTCAGGCACTTGGAGACTTGCTTTTGCAGTACTGCTAAAACCAACTGCCTCCAGCATGTTAAGCAAGGGCTCTACCACTGACTTGTACCCAAGTCCCCAAATACAGATGAACTTGAATATTTAGTATGATCCCCAAATATGGACACTTCAAGGAAATCTATAGCCACGTTATAGACTGGCTTGTGAGTCGTTGTAATGTCAAATACAATAAATAAAAAATGTTAAAACCCATAATGCAAAGAAATGTAAATAATGTAAAAATATATATAAAGTGCCTTAATTTTAAAAGCTATATAGACTTCAATATAATCGCAGACATACAGCTATAAACATTGAAAAAGTGGACTTCTACTTATAACATGGATTTCAAAATAGTGAAGTTTCTTAACACTCTCCCCCTTCAATTTCTTTGTCCATAAAGGTGGAAATTGCCATGTTTACTGTAGCAACAGGAAATGCACTATCTTAAATGCTTTCCTAGGATTCTCTCTATCCCCACGACATTGTGAGGTAGATACTATGATTACTCCCATTTGTCATATAGAGAACTTGAGTTTCCAGGAAGGCAAGTTACACAAGACCACATCACCAGTAAGTAACGGGTTAAGATTTCAACTCAGACTTCTGGAGCTATATTCCATGCTGTATCTCATGTTAGAGGTTGAAAGTATATTCTAGTTCATCAAGATTAAATGCATTAACACATGTAAAGGATTTAGAATTATGCCTGTTGGAATGATGTGCAACCACCGTGAGCCATAGTTATCTCCTCGTAACTCCTACTAACTTTTCTTGAGAGGACAGTCATGTCCCACAGACATTCATTTGAGAACGTATCACACACTAAAATCATCTCAGTTCTTTCTGCGTTGGCCTGGGCCAATGACAGTGATGAGACAGCCAGGTGTGGAGGCACAAGCCAGGGAACCCAGCACTCTTATGGGCTAAGGACGGGGTTAACTGCAAGTTCCTGCCCAGCCTGGGCATCAGTGATTTACTGAGAGTCTGCCTCAAGTACATAGGTGGTGATATACTCAGAGCAGATTCTGGTACAGGGATTGAACTCATGACCTTGTGTGTGCCAGGCAGGCGCTTATGCCACTGAACTATACCCCCAGCCTACTTAGAGCTGATTCTGGGCTTGATCCTCAGTTTCCCTAACCCAGAAAAAGGGAGGCAAAAGAAAACTCTGCACTCACGCAACTTGATGTGCGATGTGGGCCCTGAAACACCACAACACTGTTGACAGTAACTGCACATTAATTCTGTTTTATGTCATCTTCAGAATGAAAACTAGTGGACACATCAGACTCTATCCAAGAACTCCTCTCTCCCTTTCCAATGACCTAATTTATAAAGCCATTCACTGGTTTTTCATTGCTAAGTGCACAAGTGAAAGCTCTGGCCTGTTTAAAATCAGTGTCCTCACTTCTGGTGGACTTTGAGTTAGTCCTTTGTTCCTTTTCTTTCTCCACTACCCAGCACAGTACTTGTCTTACTTAAGGACCGGGGCCCACAAGTTCCTAGAACAGAATCCCTGTGCTACCAAAGGCAGGGAGAAGTTATCCACAGAATCCCTGTGCTACCAAAGGCAGGGAGAAGTTACCCAGAAGCCCGAGGAAGGCAAACTCTACAACGCCAAATAGGTCAGCAAGCTCCTTGCAGCTCCAACAAAAATCCCAACTAAAGCGGTACAATTCCAAACACGTGTCACAACAAACCCAGCTGTGACAGGCATAAGTTTTTTGGATCTAATGAAATGGGCTCAGCTGGTTCACCTGTTGAGCTTAAAAATGGCTTTTTTTTTTTCTTTTTTACCTTCGAATTTTCCGTGCTGTGCATAATAAATTTGCCCTGTGCCATGGGATTCCAGATTTGAGCTTGCCTACTTAGAAAAAAAAAAGAGACCGGTAGCTGGGAACCTCGCGCTGCAAGGTCAGGCCCACGTGTCTTTACAGGGAAGGACGTGGCTTTGCTTCTCTTGTATCTCAAGCGCTCTGATCAAGCTCGCAGCACCACGCCGGCCAAGAGCACGGTCACGCTGCTGTCACCTGCCAGGTAACGGGACTCGCCGGGCAACTCTGGGAAGTCCGCCGGGCCGAGAAGAAAACATGGCTCCGCGCAGCGGCTCCGCGCGGCGGAAGTGGAGCCCGCGCCGGGAGAGCGGGGAGGCCGCGAAGTCCGGATCTCGCGGGCTGAGGGTGGATACGGACGCCTCGCCGCTCCCCTTGCCTCTCTGCAGGTGCCAGCGGCGGCCGGGGCTTCCGGAAAAAGTGCAGCCTCGTTCTGCACCCCCTTGCAGAAACCCTGCGCTCCCTGCACCCGGGCGAGGCGGGGCCGCAGACGGGACGGGCCGGGGCTCAGCTCTGGGGCCTCCGGAAGTCGAGAGGGCCCTCGAATCCCCACCCGGGAGCCTGGCGGCACCAGGCCACGGCCTCCGAGGCTCACACTGCGCGCACCTCAGCAGGGCGCGGAGGGCGGAGGGAATCGGGGTCCCCCAGAGCCGCTCCAAGCCCGGGCCTGAAACTTCGCTCTCCTCCGGGCCACGCTCCAGCTCCGGAATCGACGGGCGGAGCGACGAGCGCTTCTCCCCGGCCCCCGCTAGCGCCCGGACCCGCTGCCCCGCCACGCCCCCGCCAGGTGGGTACGCGCGGCCCCCTCCGCACCGCACCTTTCCCGATGACTTCCAGCAGCTCCTTCTCCTCCGGGGCCAGCTCGCCTTTCTTCATGTGCACCATTGCTCCCGCCAGCTTGGAAGGTGTTCCGCTTCTCTGCAAGAATGAAAAACGAAACGATGTGCTTCTGTTAGGAATGTCAGCTGCACGGAGGGAACCGGGACGCTGAGTCGCCAACCG
>NW_004524591.1:6176793-6261178 GCF_000260255.1 Octodon degus
TCGTGCGAGAAAAGGGGACCCGGGCTCCGTGGATGTTCGGAAGCAGTTTCCCCTGGCGCTCGCACTGGGTCCGGGAGGGGCGCGCGAAGGGCCTGGTTCCCGGCGTCTTTGTAACTCACGTCTTGAGATTTATGGAATCCGGGAGGAGAGGAAGGCGGAGATGAAATTGGTGCTTCTGGCTATATATAGCCTTAGATTAGTCGCTTGATCCAGCCTCCATTCAGCTGTAATAGGTGGCCCCGAGCTTCGTGGGTAAATGGAAGGAGGGGAGCTAAACACAAGTGTGTGCCCTTCCTGCGGCTCAAGTAGGACTTGTTTGCTAAAATCTAGTCAGGCATTCCTGCAAGGCGCACATTCGTAACCCATTGACCGCATCTGTGGGAGCTTCCGTAGAAATCACAGTGTACAGGTTTACTGTCTTTTCTCCACGGAATGATGATAATGATGTTTCTCTCAGACTCACTTATGTCAAAGAGAAATATTTGATTCAACTACTTTGATGATTTTTGGTAAGCATCCCCAGAAACACGCTTCCTTTCCCCAGTGTATGTATGAAATGCGTTTTCCTTCGGCCTTCTGCCTTCATTTTGCTTGAAGCGTTTTATGAACACTTCGGAGATCCCCGGAAAATGCTTATTATTTCTTGCGTTTAGTAAAAGGAAATCCTAAACTCCAGCTGCCTCCCACCCAGGGTGCAGCTTCGAGGTGGGGGTAGGGTGCCAGATCAGAGCCTGAACGTCGCACGTGAAAATGGTTTGAAATGATTCATCTCAATGTATGACAAAGAAACTTTTGTTGGATGATGCTTCAATAATGATGTGACTGTTCAAAGGAGTAGAAGGGCTTTTGAGAGTGACCGGTATTTTGTGACACTTAGAATTTTGTTACTACCACGGTTGCAATGGATTTATAATGTGTCATGCAAAAACAGAACCCGCAAACCTAAGAAAATGCTTGTGGAGTAACCTGTGATGTGTTCCCAGCAGATGCACAGGCAGAATTGGGTATTTCACTGCCAGTATTTCCATCTCTTGTGCCAAAAATCTGGGCCATGGTTACTTGAAGGTCACACCTGTTTGTGTCACTGGGGTTCCTCGAGGGTTGCAGCTTGTTAGCTATTTTTTTGCTGCTTTAGGACACCTGGGTAGTAGTTAGTCCTCTGTGAATACATGACTTCTGTCAATTTAGAGTTGATAACATTTAAATAGAAAAACTAACATCCATGTAGAAATGAAAGTAAGTCATATGTTCAGTTTATATTTCTAGGAATAGATATGTAATGGATACTGTTTATCAGATTACATCAATAGTTTCGTACAATTAAATATTGAATGTAGGAATATGATTAGCTAATGAGCATATTAAGATGTATTTGTATCAAAGAACTGTATTGATAGCAAAGTAGCTACTCAGATTGAGTAGTCTGTTATTGGGATTGTGCCAGACACTGCATAGGATTATTCTAATCATTGCTATAACAGCTCAGGAATTAGTCAGTAGTATCCCCATTTATGCAAATAAGGGAAATTAAGGGAAGTTAGTTTGCCTACAACCCAATTTTTAAAGTGTCAAAGCCAGAATTGGAACCTGGACTTGTTTATCTGTTTCTAAAACCTTTTCACTGTATTTCCATTGTCTTTTATAGAAATGGAAACATGCACACTGTTCAATTTCCATGACACTCTCTTCTTTTTCTTGTGCACCTTCTTAAAACTAATCCTTTCTGAAATTATGAACTATTCTCCGTGTCATCTCCCTGCTTTCTTCAGTCACTGCTCTCCACCTCTGCTGGCCTATTGCAGTGGATGCCTAAGTAGCCTGCTTTTCTCTAACCTCTCCATCCAGCTGATTAAAGGGACTCTCCATTCAAAGAAACTTTGAGCACCCATCCTGTTATTTGCTTCCTACTGGCTCCAAAGTGAGGCTTCAACTTCTGTCCCAGTGGGCATTTACAGTCAGCCAGCCACACCCACATACTAGCCCTGAGGCCACCACACTCTTCCCTAACCTGCCAGTAATTTTCAACCCTTTGTCTCTACTCTTCTCTTCCTGGAATGACCTCCCTTCCTTCTCCGCCAGTCTCCTCCCACAGTGATGGCCAGTCTCCTCTCCACAGTTGTGGCCAGTCTCCTCCCCACAGTGGTGGACTATTTACCTTTGCACACAGGCCTTGAATCTAACTCCTTCCCTTTAGCTTTTGTGCTGCTTCTCTGACCCTGTGCAGCAAGGGAGTGGAGTCACCAGTTCACACACTTAACTCCTGTCCCTCAGGAGAAGTAAATAACGCCTGTGCCCAGGATGAGCTTGACATGTGCCCAAGTTGCTGGTACTGTGGTAGGCATCCTCTAATTCTTTTTCTTCATTTTCTGGGACCCCAGCCATCCCTTCACTCACCCTCTGAATTTACATTGCATTTCATGATCGTGATGTCCATGAAAACAGAGTGACATTCTATTACAGTTTTTATTTGCTTTAACCTCTCCTTATTCTACTGTAGAAATGACATAGGTTACATTGATTTTTTTTTTTTCTTCCTCAAAATGTAACTTGGTATCTTGCACTTGGTGTGTACTCAGTACATGCTGAGTTGAATTCATTTGATCACTCAGTTATTTTAGGTGGATTTGTTTCCCTACTTGACTAATCCATCCTGGCAGTGTGAGGCGATGTGGCACTTAGCACACATGACCCTAAGCAGCGGCAGAGTCTTTAAACGTTTCGAGACTCCGGCTTCTTGACATTCCAGTGAATCCTGTCTACCAAGAACCTAACACTCTTGAACATGAAACAACTTTGGTGTACCATTTTTGGATGGCCCCAGTCAAGCCTCCAGTTTTCTGTTTTAAGAAAACAGTCTGCTTTCTGTTGCAGGGATAGATGCGGGGGGCTATTTTTTCGTTTGGAGTTTGGAGTGTTGTGTCTTTTGGGCTATTTTACTTGACATTACTTCCTTCCTTGTACTTACACTAGATACATTTCTTGAGTGACTGACTGAGGCTATTGAAGAATTGATAGTTTTTCAGGTTTGAAAGGACATTATGGTTGTATCTTCAAAAGATCCCTTGTCTTTCAGCGATACATTCTGGATATGAGGAGGGACTGATAAGGCATCTAGGATTTGCTTTAATGTAATTCTGTGACACTGGGAGAGGAGGACTAGGTGAGAATCTAAATGAGTAGATGATAGTTTCATAACACTGTTTTCTCTACTTTTGGATATGTTTGAAATTATCCATGATGAGGTTTTCAAAAGCAAGGAGTATTATAACCCCTAAGAAATCATTGTAGAAAAACCTAAGGACGTAACGTGAATACAAACGTCATTTCTTGGAGTTTAGTTTTCTGGGTTTTCCTACAAACACCTTACATCTGCGGAAGACTTACAAGCAGTGCATGTACTTAAGCACATCATAGTTTAACTTACCAAGACTGTGAGGTGGTGCCCTTGCTCAGCGCGGCTCCTGTCCCCACAAGGTTGTCTGTCTTACCAGCGGCTAGCCTCCATGGCTTTTGGAAACTGAGAATGTGATCTGTAGACAAGTCTGAAGAAGGAGTGAGTGCAAATGAAAATCAAGATATGGTAATAGTGATTTTCTTCCCTGCCTCCAAGTCATCTTGGAAGGCATGCCCCACCCCACCCCCCAAATTACAAAAGTCTTTGTGAGCAGTATCAGAGTTGTTAGGATGGCTGTATTATATAGGGAGTCAAACCAGGCCCACAGGACAACATGTGCTTGCCATGTTTGCTTAACCAAATTCTTACTTAGACCTTTTTTCTAATTCTTATATCTTTATAGTTATATTTATTGTTGTTTAGAATATGGGGGGTCAGAAAATGGGCATGCCTCAGTAGCAGAAGGCTTGTTAGCATGCATGAGGCCCTGGGTTTGACTCCTACCAATGCAAACAGTTTTTTCCTCTGTATTTTGTTAATGTGAAAGATATTCTAACATGTCTTCCTGGATTTTATTTGGAGGGTTTTTTAGAGAGCATTTGATTGTTATGAAACCTGCCGATCTTATAGGTCACACAAGAGTGCTTTACATTCGCAGCCTACTATGTTGCCTGCATACTAAAGCTACAGACCTCTTCACCAAGTATACTGGGGCAGATAGGTGCCAACCTGGGGCAGTGATTTGGCCTGTTCTAAGATTGGCATGTCTTGAGTAAAGAGTGCCAAAAATGCTCAGTTTGTCATATTTGTAAACTATCTGCTTTGAAAATAAAGGTTTAGGTTATTCCCTGAAGGAAGTCTTTGTGAGATGCTGAAGAGACAATGCTGTCTTTATTCTGTCTTGATTTTTAGCATTAGGTAGTGTTTCCTTTGATTTTTTTTTTTAAATACCAAAAACCAAGAAAGATATAATAACAGCATAGACAAGAAAGAATAATACCCCGTGTTAATATTAAGGATAGCATAACACTTTGGCAATTCTTAATTCTTTTAACTCTGGAAGTATTAATATCTTGGTAGGAAAACAATAATTTGTGTAAGATGGAAAATTATAGTTTTTTTTTCATATTTGAATACATTTTTTATGTTCGAGGAGGACCTTTAAAAACAGTTGTTAGGTGTACTACACTGCTGTTTTTGAGGACTTCTGAATAAATCCCAAGAAAAGACCTGGGGAAGAAGTGAGCAGTAATAAAGGGCAATGGCCTGCGAATAGCGCTCCGCAGGGTAGGGAAGGGGCCGCGAGTGCTGGGGAGCGTGTAGGCTCATGACCCGCTACTATCACCCTTTTCTTTTTGTTTATTCACTCGAGGTTTTAATGCTTTCCAGACTAATCAGGATAGCTTCCTAGATTTATGGTGGTCTCTCTGTGGGAAAAGAGTGACTTTTTTTTTTTCTCAGTGTGCAAGGTAATAGAATGGAGCTATTATAAACAGGAAAGAGAACCCTGAGTTGATGGTGCAGAGGAAACTGCTGGCCAGAGGAAGAGGATGTAGAAGTGGTGTTTGAGAGTGTGAAGACTGCTTTTGTTAGCACTGAGCCTCTGCAGAAAACAATTTAAAAACTGGATCCCATAGTGTTACACAAATCATGGTACCATACATTTCCTAATACTTGTCTGTCCCTGAGGGGCTGTACCTTTGTTAAACCCTCTTTGTAATGATGAGGGGTTATTTTCCTTAATAGAACTCCATGGAGAGTTTGCTCTGCATTTGTAAGGGAACATACGCTAACTCAGTTTATCCAAGTACTGAACCAGACTTTAAATTAATATTTATGCTCTTGCTGTATCTAATTCTAAACTATAAAATCTATGAAGCAAATAATGAAAAAAGCAGCCTTCCGGAGTCATAAATAACGTTCCAAGACCTTGCAACAACTTTGGCTCTCCGGAAAGTGTTCTGAGTGGAGAAGACGGTTAATGAGATTCTGGTTCCGACTCTTCCATCTGTGACTGCTCCAGATGGGCAGGGATCTCTGTGCCCTTGCTCACCACTGTGTCACTAGCGCTGAATGTAGTGCATAGCCTCAGCCAGGTGGCTTAACATCGCCACGTAGATCCGTGGTTTTCAAAGCGTTCATTCCTCATGTATGTCAATTGTAAGTTACAGACTTAAAAAAAAAAAGGGCACAAGTATTAAAATAGTAGCAAGCACAGCCTCCACTCACATGCATGCCACTTCCTGAGGGTTAGCACACAGAGGTCATCAATGCTTGCAGAAGCTTTGTCGGTACTAAGAACAAATCTCCACCCACTAGAGAGTGGCAGCCCTGAAACTTGTCCAATCTGGTCTCTGCTGCCTATGTTGACTAGGTTCAGACTGGAGTAGTCGGAGACCTGATAAATAAAGGAATGCTTGTGGATGTTTGAGCCTTGTTGAAAATGTAATCGAGCTCACCGGATTAAAGTGCCTGCTTAGGCAAGTGCAGGGACCAGGATTTGATCCCTGGTGTGCCATGCAAACCCTGCCCCCAGGCATGCTGAGACAGAGGCTGGGCATGGTGGTGTGGTGCGACTGCAATCCTAGCACTTGGGAGACTGAAAACAGGAGGATCACTACAAGTCTGATCTGTATGGTGAAACCCTGTAGACCCTGTACTAAATACATTTAGAAAGAAAGAAAGACAGACAGACAGACAGACAGACAGACAGACAGACAGACAATAATGGGATTGTACTACTGTGCTGGTCTTTGTTGTTTTCTTTTATTTTGAATTTAGGTGAGCTGCTTCTACAAAATATGATCACTCAATAGAGCCCAACACAGTTTTCTTGGTGTGCTATGGCCCATGAAGTCCTAGGCTGGCTTTTGATGTTTTCATCCAGTTCCTGATTTCATTGTAAAATGGACATACGTGTGTGTGTGTGTGTGTGTGTGTGTGTGTGTCTCCCCTTGAAAGAAAGATTCACCTTCTGTACAGGTTTGGCAACTCCCCTCTCCCCCAAATCTAGGATGCTGAGGCAGGAGTTTCTTGATTGAGAGGATTAATAAGTAAGCAAATGTTTGGACTCATGCCCACTGCCACCTTTGAGCTACCTGAAGGAGCATTATCATATTTGTTCGTTTTTTTGTAGTGTGGGGACCGAACCCAGTCTTTGCACAAAGCTGTATCCCCACCCCACCCTCCTTTACTTTGAGACAGGGTCTCATTAAATCACTAAATTGTCCAGGATCCTCAGTCTACCAAGTAGTTGGGATTATAGGCATGCACCGCTACCACTCCCATCCACACCCACCCCCATGGTTTTCAAGCAGTTTCAATCAAGCAGAATTCCCCCACTAGTTAACAGAAGAGAGTGTTTTGTTTTGTTTTTTCTCAGAAGATTTTGTGTTCTTCCTGATTAAAACTCTGGAGAGAAGAATGTGCTTCCCCACTTTTGCCATAATCGGTGATCTTCTGCCTGCCTATTGGAGCACTAGTTGCACACACTTCCATCCACTTGGTGGTGTCTGGCTTTTATAAACTGACCTGCTTGCCCTGTGTGGGACATTCTGCTCCTTGCTGCCCCTCGTCTCCTGGTTTTCCTCATCTCACTGATCAAGGCCATTGCTGTGTGTGCAGTCCACAAGCCTTGTGTGTCCAGGTGGAAAGTACATTGCACATAAAAATCATCTCTCTCCTGAATTAAGTTAGACTTGACATTTATTTAGCTGCCCTCCAATGAATTAGCGTTTGTCTGGAGAAATGAACCTGGGAGGTGGGAAGACTCTGTAATAAATATTTCCCTTTCATGTTATTTCAGTGTGGTGAGTCTCAAATGTGTAGTCATTTTCTAGAAGGTTCCATATGATGGTGTCAAGGGGTAACACTGTAACATGTGTTACAAGTGAAAGACCAAGGAGTGGACATAACTTTTTTTTTTTAATGACCTTCTACACTGTTAATGTTTCTTGCTGCTTTGCTCCCAGGTTAGAGTTTAAAAGAGCTAATTACAATTTTTTTAAAGCCCACTTTTTTCTAAACTTAAAACTATGATGTGATAATTGGATTTTTAACATTTATTTCTATATGTAAGAACTAAAGAATGAAGGATTTTATAGTGTGTATCCCATCAGTATGCAGTGGTCATTAGTGAAAGTTAGACTTACAGATCATTTTTTCTCAATAGCTCTGAATTTTCTGCAATGTATATGGTGAGCAAAACATTACAATCAGTGACTTTAAAAGATACTCTTTGATCCCCAACATTTTTTCACATCTTTATTGAATAATCATGTCCTATATATTATCATATATAAAATGTAAATTAATGTTTATGTGAAATAAATACAATGAGATAAGTATAATGTGTAAAATAAACCCAGATCTTGGCAGATATGAACCTCCAAATCATCATCTTATGCAATTTTATATTTACTGTATTGATACTTTTATTCATCAATACACTTTTGAAGTAGCTTTTGAAAAGTATTACGTTTTAGTGCCTTGTGTAGAAAACAAGCTCTTTGATATACAGTCACCGCCCGTCCACTCAGCAATGCTGCTGTTACTCTGGGTGATCACCTAGTCTTTGGTTTCTTTCAGTGTTTCAGCATTCCATTGTAAATACATAGAAGGGGGTGTGTGTAGGCGATATGGGGTGCTTGAACATTGACATGGACATCTGGCCTACTTCCAAAAGACCACACACTTTAACAGAGGAGACTGAAGTATCTCTAGTGATAGCCTAAATTAATCCTTCCATCCATGGCAGATTTGCCTCATTGATGATAATGAAGAGAAACTCTTATACACTCTGGGAGAAATTCTTTAAAAGGGGAGGTTCATGCTACTTCTTGGGCTTTTAGCTAAGATTAAGTATAGTATCTGTTCTTAACAGTTTAAAAAGGGAGGTTGCAAAACCTTACTCAATGGATTAATGGCAAAATTGTATGTAGCCTTTGCAGGGGAAAAGATTTTTCATTGAGTAATTCTGAAATGTGTTTTTTAACCAGTTAAATGACTCTGTAACATTTTGTGCATAGATGTGTATTGTTCTGATACTTTTTAAGCAAGGTTTGTTTTTTTGTTTTTCCTTTTCTGGTTGGTTTGGGTTTTTTGGTACCCGGAATGGAATCACGACCTCATGCTTGCCAGGCAGGCGCTGTGCTGCTGAGCTGTATTCCTAGGCCTTAATAGTTTCAAATGTGTAGAAAAATAATGAATGTCACTGAAAATTTTGTATACTTTCTGTGCAGGACTTAGAACTTTTTTTATTTCTATGTCTGCTTTGAATTAGCAAAGATTAAAATTTTGTTGTTAAAGCGTCCTATGTTGTACACATGCGTGTGTACACACACCCTGTGTATACTCTTTTCATGGTGGTGATCTTTATGGTGAATTTCAGTGTATATGTTTCTGCTTTGCTCCTCACCCAAGACTGTGGTGTGGAAGGGTACTTCCATGGCAGGCTTGACAGAGGCAGCACGGGGACGCTGAAGCGGTTTGCGGCTCGCCCACGCCAAGGATTCGTGTGGCCCAGGTTTGCAGCAAGGTGTGGGCTCTTCTAATGTAGCAGTCACAGCATTTACTGTGGCTTTTGTCTGATGCTAAGGAATAATGTATTATGGACATCCTCATGTCAAAAGTTAATTTTTTTTTTTCCTGGAATGCACAATCAGTAGAGCAGAGTTGTTTGCTATTTTATAGCTGAGTGATTTCCGAGGGATTTGGTAAATTATGTTACCTTTCTCTGGTGCCAGCTTATTTCTAAGAAGCCCCAGAAAATACAAATTCTCCACAGCTTTTGGCTTCTTGAGCATTTCTCAGCTTCCTAAAAGACATGGCTTCCTGTGATTGGCCTTGCTCTATATTTTTATTTCTGAATTATTTTTATTACTGAATAATCTATAAGTAAATTGCATGTATTTCAACCCATTATTTTGAATGTGTATTTCTCCAGAATGTTTCTTTTCTTACGGAGTACACGGGCAAAATAAAATGCAAGGAATTTCATGTAGATGCCATAGTTGTTGTGTCTTTCTGATTCTTTTATATGGAGCAGTTTTGTAATCTTTGTTTTTTAGAGACACTCACAGTTTTGAAACTTGCAGGCCGTTTGTTTAGGATGATGTTCCTAGGTAGGCATTTGTTTCTCCATGATTAGATTCAGGTCATGCATTTCTATCTGGAAAACCATATGAGCAAAATCATGTGCTGTTCACTGTACATTCTTTGAAAATATATGAGTTTCCTTTTCCCCTGCTGAAGGTGTATGTTGTCTTATTTCTTTAATATGTAGTAGTTATTCTTTTTACCTTGGTAATTTATGTCAGGATACTTGAGGCTACATATGTATCTTCCATTTAGTGTTAATATTCTTTTGGGAAAACACTTTCCCTTTTCCCCAGTTACTCCCTTTGCCATTGTGTACTGATCAGTTGCTTACTTTGAAATGAACATAAAGTGAGATACATATGGTCCTTTGAGTTCTTATTTTATTGAATCAATTATTAGGTATTGCTTTCGTTTAAGTAATTTGGTGAACAAGTTGTCCCAGACTAGGGTAGTCAACTTGTCCTCAAGATACTGCTGTGTTGTTTTAAACTTTCGATTTTTGACACAAGATATCCTAGAATCAGAGTAAATGTTCCCTGCTCCAACCTTGGAACCATCTTTTACTGAAGGACTTTTGATAGGGAATAGTATCTAATAGACAATATTATTTACATCATGTCTGAATGTCATTTCTTTTTATGCAGGAATATTGCTTGTAACTCTTGCAACTGGTTTAAACTTCAGGAGAGGGTAAAGCTTTTCACTTAAATATATGTAATTTTCAAGTTACACAAGTGATCTGCATATTTATATTGTAGAAAATCCTAAAAAGTGTAGGTAAGAGGAATACAGTGTCCCCTGGAGCTAACCTTTCATTATGTGCTACTGGATTTATGTAGCCAAGATCATGTCGTGCATACAAAATTTGTCATTCTACTAAATATGCTTAGCATATATTGTTCTCTCTGAGTAAAAAAAAAAATAAGACAGTTTCATTTTTTAATGATATATTGCATTTTTAAGTTTCTGGTTTTGTTCTTCACTTTTTTTCCTATTCCTTATTGCAGCATCCTAAAGTAGGAAGAGCTTGTGCACTGGTGCTCAATTGGTGTTTTTATGCATCTCTCTTTAAATTTCTTACTTTGCCTCTACTCAGCCATTCCTGTGAATATCTAAAATTATCAAGGTAGAAATCCGTCTGTCAGTGTCAGACTGGGAAATGTTGGCTTTATGCACTGTGAGATGCATACTGATCTTGCGGTGTGTGTAGTTCAGACTGTCTTGAGCTCACTGTTATCCCAGCCTGGCCTCCACTCCCAGCTCTCCTGCCTCAGCTTCCCAAGTGCTGGGATTCCAGGCATGCATCACCATGCCTGTGTTATGTAGACTTTTTATTTAACTTAAAGAATATTTTTTTCTAGTTGTATTTTTGCTGTTAGATAAAACTCTGTAGTCAGCGATGTTTGTTTTGTCTGAATTTGACATCAGTGTTTGGCAAATACAAACAAGCCATTCGGTGAGCTATCTGCTTGGCCCTTGTTTTGGAATGTCCAGTGCTGCGTGTGATACTTTCAGCTCTTAGCAGGGCCCACCCCTGTTCTGCCCCACACTGTTTCATGTTGTGTAAGGCTTGCGGCTTTAACATGGCTGAGAATTTGGACCAAACAGTGTTTGCTATGGAGGGTTTTGCTATCCCTCCTGCCATGACAAGAAAAACTGCTCTTGTGTACAGAAAAACTGGCACTCCTCACCCCCCTGGGATAGCAGTATCAGTAAGGATCACCGTACAGGGATTCCTGTACGGTGATCCTTACAGAGTGGGCACCCAAAGGTGCTCGACGCGTTCTGAAGTGTGTGTAAGCCACCACTGGATGTGTGGAAGTCACTGGCCATTTCTGTGTGTTATGCTACCATTTCCTCCAAATTTTCAGGATGCACAATTTTTAGTATGATAAGTATGTGATGGTTATCATAATTATTTTATCTTGTAGCCAGAGATTCTCAGAATCTTACCTAGATCAGAGCTTTGGGGACATTCTGCTCTGAAAACAACCTGAAACATACTTGAGGGGTGAGTTGTCTAAAAGTCAGGGTGTGCTCATCTATCATTAATGTTCTTCACTGAAAGAGATGTTCATAAGGTTTTGGAGGAAATTTGTTAAATGTCATACTTTTTGACAAAAATATTTTGTTGTTTTGTATTAAATAGGATAAGAATAAAGGGGCAAGCATGTAACAGCAACTATTTTTGTATTACAGAAAAGAACATTGGCTTTACTTACAAACTTATAGTTAGACTATTTGCTATTATAAATTTTTTAAAAATTTTAAGTACTAAAACTAACATTTTTAGATCATTTAATTAGGGTTTGTAGAGGCTGGGTGAGTTATAAAAAGGCTCTTACTTATAAAACCAACATAAGGTTGTTAAATAAGTTACTGTTATTCTGGGCCACAGATTGCACAGTGGTTTTACAGGCATATATGTAGTTGATTGCTTTAGAGCATTAATAATTTCAATGTTCAGAGGCAATTTAATTTTTGTTTCTTTGGCGAGAATTTTGTGACAGTGTTATCACCCTCAAGCTTTCCTAGGCTCGACATGTTCTTTAAAGGATTTCATGATGCTGTTCTTCTAGTTTTAGCTTATATAGAAAGAATCATTTGTTTTTGTTTTTTTTTCTTTCATAGTGCCTTATCTCTTAGAATACAAATTAGAAGGTAATTCTTGAATATTGCTACTCAACACAGAGAACTTCAAGAGAAGAGCTTAGTTTTATGGAGTTCTGTTTTGCTGTTGTTTCATCTTTATGAAATGCTTTTTCCTCTGGAAGTGGTGATGTTGTTGCTCTGTATTTTTTAGATTCTGAAATCCTTTTCCTCTAAAGTCTTAAAGAATATTGACTAAATCCACAGGTTTCTTTTCAGGGTGCTGACTTTTGCTTTTCCTTGACCACTGAGGCCATGTGGTTTTGAAATTTGGGCAAAATAATCCTTGTTCTCCTTTATTTATAGTATATTAATTAGAGATTCCTACTGTTTGAATGTTTTCACAGTTCTTCCAAATTACGTATTCGTAACTGTAAGCGTAGCTTTAGAACTGCGTTACCCGACAGAGTAGCTGTTAGTCACATTGACTAAATTTAAAACTTAATAGAAATGAAATAAAGTTGAATATTACCTCTTAATCATACTGGCCATGATTCAAAGGGACAGCAGCCAAATGTGTCCACTGTCACACTGGACAATGTATTTATGATATGATAGTAGAGATTATGATTGTAATGTAGATTGAGTCCATCACCACACATGGTTAGAATATCTTCTTTCTGACCTTTTATTGTGACCCTTGCTTTAAAGTATGCATGTTAAAAGGTTGACGTTGTATGATAGCAGCATGTCATGTTATCAGATGATAATGGCATGATTATATGCATAGCATATATTAGTGGCATGGCCTATCTTTACAGGTTAGATTTTTCCTAGTGTAAAAAAGATCAATCAGAAATACAGTATAAGCAGGCCATGGTCACACATGCCTGTGGTCCTGAGCGCTCTGAGAGGCTGAGGTAGACAGATCACAAGTTCAGGCTCAGCTTGGGCAACTTAGTGACTGAAAAACAGAAAAGGAAAAGAAAAAGGGCTGGATATGTAGCTCAGTGTGAAGTGCATTCACTGTCCACCAGACAGGTACGTGAAAGACCAAACCTTTAGAGCAACTAGTTAAGAGCAGTTATTTCTTTGTTGGGACAACTGAGAGACTAGGTCCTTCTCTGATAAATCAGCTCCTTTCCACAACAGAATTAAGGAGACAAGAATACCAGGCAAGGCGAAGGGTCAGCATTCAGGTGCCCGTCCCTTCCGGTGGGCTAGGCAGGTGGCAGCATGAGCGCCACAAGGCCGTCCTTGCTGCTGCCCTTGGTCACACCTGAGCCCCTAGTCCGAGAGGTTACGGGTGGAACCTGCTCGACGTTGCCATGGTTCTGTTCACAGTCAGGCAGATGACAAACATCTGACAAGTTAGACCCAAAACCATTTTCTTCAGCCTTTTCCATTTAGATTTAAATAGACATTGTTTTAAAAGTGTTTAGTTTATTAATAATTAGTTTCCAAATTTTTGATGGATTAAATTTAAGTGTTTTTCTGATGCCCCTGTATCTTCTGAGATAGCTAAAATTTAGTCTTTTGTGTGACATGTGAGATGCTAAAATCCATAGTGTTTGCTTTTTTATTTATGCATTTTAATAAATTCAACCCATAAAGCTGTTGTGTTCACTGGGACAGACGATTTTTATTGTCTGTTTGGCTCATGGGTTTATTTTTGTTTGTTTGTTTAATGCAAGTCAGATCATGATGCGTACATTGTGTATTAGATGAATTTGATCTTTGAGGATGTTGTTAAACTCCTTTTAAACTGTCATATTTTTCCTCGATGTGAACTTGTAACGCAGAGCAATAAACATAAGCTTTTCCTGCTGGCCTAGTAGAACAATCTTTGTGACTCTTTCTTTGTCGTTTTCTAAGGATTGAACCAGCCCCATCTTTTATGTGTCCTAGCTTCTCTTAGGCCAGGGCTGTGGTACGTGCTCAGTGAGGACCTTATAAAGGCTGACCCTCACCGGGGCAGATTATAGTCCAGCTGGGAGAGCTAAATTTAGAGGGAAGCCGTGCCTCTGCCCCAAATAGTAACAGCTAAGAGGTGACACTCAGTGAGCACAGTCTCTGCAGTCAGCCTTGCACTACATGGGTGAGTGTTGTGGTTTTGTTTTACGTGTCGCGGGTGTGTGTGTTAAGGTCTTTGCATGGATGCTTATGTTTGCTCCTAGTATGTTGTCCTGCACATGTTCAGGGTGTGGACAATAAACTCCTAAAACAGAGCTGTGAGGCAAAACTTCTGTACTTCAAAATGCCAAGGGTTAGAAACACGGTACTTCTGTCACAGTGCTTAATAATTCCCCATCATCAGAAAAAGTAGAAGAGGGTACAAAGATAAAGTTTGATATGGAATTCCCTGAGTTCGTGTTCCAGACCAACAGTATGTTTTAGAGAACACTCACACTTTTATTTTTATTTTTAACTACAAAATAAAACATCAGTAGAGAGTAACGGCTTGCATGTTCTGCTAAAGATATTTAAAGCTATTTGGATTCCTCCTCCTCCTCCTCCTCCTCCTCTTCCTCCTCCTCCTCCTCCTTCTCTTCCTTCTCCTCCTTCTCCTTGTCCCCTTCCTCCTCCTCTTTTTCTTAGAGTGAAACCTTAAACTTTTAATGGGTTTTTGTTGTTGTTCTGTTTTGTCTTATTTTTTCCTTAAAATAAGGAGACATTGGAATATTACTTGCCCAGGTGGGAGGTGTGGAGACATTACAGGAAACACACAATCAGATGTCATCACTTTTACACCAATTAAGTGTTTGCCCATTCAGAGTGACTCCGATAAAATCCCCAATAGGGAACATTCTGAACGAGTTTGTAGTGAATATAAATAATGCATTAGAAGCACTATTTCCAACATCCATCAATGAAATGAGGTTTCACTGATTGAATTTGTGACATTTGTAATTATTGTAGAATACAACTGTTGCCTCCTGTGCAAACAGCAGAGGGGTCGCTTTCTGTACCTCACTACCCAGGGCACTGCTATTGTTTCAACTGTCACGTTGTATTAGGAGTATTTGGAACTTCTCTCTTCCACTGCTTTTCTTCCGGGATTGATTCTAGCTTCCTTACCGATTACTCTCAAAGCAGTGTTTGAGTTCATTTTACTTTACAGACTTGAGAAGAATTCCTTCCTTTATGTTAAATTATGTTTCATGTTTGCTATGTTTTTGTAATTAGTTTCTCTGTTTTAATTTTTGAGTCAAGGTCTTGCTATGTGCTGTAAATCAGACTGGCTTATTCTCAGTGGTTAAGACATGTTAGGGAGCAAATTTTACCTATTTTTATCCTTAAATTTTCCCTACGTATGTTACTGTTACTGCGTTTTAAGCAAGTAAAGAGTTATGCTTTACTCTTTTCTAGTTAGTAGCTTCCTTTCCACTAACACTATACCTTGAATACCCATCCATGTCAGTAGAGCAGCTTATTTGACAAGTATCTAATAAGTGCCTGTACCTTGCCCAGTTTTTAGGTATGAAAGACACAATATTTCATAGAGCCTACAAGGTCCCTTCTTTCTCTGAGGTAAAAGCTGTCTTGAGAGAAAGGAACCACAGAGAAATAGTGCAAAGAGTCCTTTTAAAAAAAGAAAAGAAAAAGCTAGATAAGGACAAACAGTGACAAGGAGTCGCTTGCATTGGAGTGACCGAGTTTATCTGCAGAGGAGGCAGTTAAATGAATGCAGAGATTAAGCCATGTGAACAGCCAAGGTTTTCAACCTTCCTGAAGGAGAAAAGGTAGATGGCCTCAGAAAGCAGGCCTCGCCCAGTCTGTCAGAAGCAAAGTGGAGAGGGCAGCGTGGCTCACACGCAGCGAGTGATGGAAGGGGGGGGTCACGCGCGTGTGAAACCAGAAGCAGAGCCAGGGCAAGAGCTGCGGCGCGGTTGATCTCGTTCACCCGCTCACGAGGCGCCGGGGGCTCCAGGCCCTAGCTAAGTGTAGCTTGTGTACCAGACTCGTCTTTCTGGGCACGTGCTTAGCTTGCCATTTTGTTCATGAGTCCCGCGGGGCTGCAGTTAAATCCTTTACACGTACACAGACACATACTTGCATCCTCACATGGGTGTAAATGCAGGATAAATGCCTGGTCCAGGAATTGCTGGGCCACAGGTTATACCCATGTGCATATTCATAGATTTTCACCAACTGCTCCCCAAAAGACATTACATAGCGTCCAGCGTCTGCCGCAGTTAACATCTGCCGTGGTTTTCCCTATGTCCTGTGCCAGCACTTTAATGTCTTTGCTAGTCTAGTAGTTAAAAGGTATTTTTATTTATGTTTGAAGTTGAATATACACTAATAGCTATATATTTATATGAAGTATTTTAAAACGCTAATCTTTTCTTTTTCAGAAATTTTATGAATAAGCATCAGAAGCCAGTGCTAACAGGCCAGCGGTTCAAAACTCGGAAAAGGGGTAGGTTGTGTTTTCTGTGTGTGTTTGTATGTATGTATAAGGTTAACAATTAAGGCAGAAGGATAAGAACCATGGCGATCCCTGCTTCCATTTACCCTCACAAGTGCTATTCCTTAAGAGACTCAAATGTAGAATCTCAAATAACCAGTTTCTTGGGTCTTTGCCGGACAAGTCATTCTGCTTGTGTGAGATATATGTCTCTTTACAAAATTAAAACAGTTGGGCTGGGGAGATAGCTCTGTGGTCTAAGCACCTGCCTTATAAGTTCAAGGACCCGAGTTTGATCCCAGGTACCATATGCCATGCCAGCCTTGGAATACCAGTTACACCATGCTGGCCAACGAAACCAGGCATGGTGACACACGCCTGTAATTCTAGCGCTGGGGAGGCTGAGACAGGAGGATCACTACAAGTCTGGACTGTGTAGCTGTATCAAATCATTTTTTTTTTTGATAAACTATCATTTTTACTTCAGCATTTGTATTTAGGTTTTGTTTTCATTGTGTTTCTTTGTCAATGGTAAAGATTCTTATACTGTGAGGTAATAAGTTAGGGAGAGAGAGATGGAAGAGTTTTGTTTTGTTTTTAACTTTCTCAGAATTTAGGAAGTCAAATCTTTTGCCCTAATGTTCTTAAAATTCATAGTATTTTCATGTGTCTTTTTGTGGGCATAATAGCAGTAGACAGCTACTCTTTGATGACAAAAATCTCTCTGTGTGAGTGACTTTTTAATATATTTGCCATCCTCTTTGAATAAACAATATTTTGAATATGATTTTCAGTCAGTTTTATACAGATAGTCAGTGTTGCACACTTTGGATATTCTCTTGTGTCTAAAAACAGACTGAAACTCCATAAAGAAATTCTTTCAAAGAAGAAACATGAGATGAATTGTTAACTGACTTAGAGAACAGCTGAAAAATATTTAAGAATTATCTTGTGAGAGAAAGGCAAGTGGCCTTTGAATAGAGCTGCTGTCTGTAGAAATTCTGTAGAAAGTTGTCTCGGCAGTAGCCCACTCCGTATGCCCTTGGCATGACCAGGGCTGAGGCAGCCCCGGCAGCTGGGTAGTCATGCAGGGCTGTGTCCACCTAAGTAGGAGTCTGGTCAGCTGGAAAGACCGGAAGTCCCAGTGCACCGGTCATTTGGCTCGGAAGAGCTTGGAGGAGTCCCTGGGCAGAAGGAAGCCTGAACTTGATTACCTAAGCTGGAGGGACAAGGTAGCACTAGCACCTCCGTATTCTTAGTCCTTGTCTCACGCATACAGATTGTGTGTTTCCCCAGTGGAATCTGGCATCTAATGCCAGCACAAGGCACTGACTAGTGTGTCGCACACTATGAGAAGCTTCTTTAAAGAAAAAACTCACATAGATGATTTTGAAAGGCAATACCAGGGGAGCGCTACGAGGGGACAATTGTGGGCCCAGGAATGTGATGCTGGCTAATCTGTGCCTGACTGGGAGGTGCACAGAGGTTTGGCACTGCCCGCCTGCCTGCCGAGGCAGTGTGCTAATCTCACACCTGGATCGCCAGCTCAGGCAGTCTGGTGAGCACGGCGGATGCACTGAGCTCAGCAGCCACTGTGGCGCAGGCTGGGGTTGCGCAAGTGCAGATGAGATTCCACAAGTAACCGGCCCTTCCCAGCAGCTGGCAGCGTGGAACCGGAAAGGACTTGTAATCCTGCGGAGCAGTTTGCGCTGATTCATGTGCGTGTCATGACTGTGTCATGAACGTACCCAGGGAAAGTTACTGGGAAAGACAGCTTGTTTGTCAGTCGATCTGGATTTATATGTCTCGGGTCAGATGGTGGTTGAGCAGCATTTGAGCCATTTTGTGCCATGCTGCTGAATGGAAAAAATGAATTGTTTCAACCTCAGGTTGCCTGCTGATGACTTGCCGTGCTTTGGCTTTGCTTTAGCAGTGCGGCAGCACCTTCAGGTACATGGTCAGCAGTTTGGGGAGGTAAGGGAAGGGAAAGTACTGAGGGTGTCTCAGGCCTTTGCTCAGCTGGAACAACCCTGCCACACTACATCCTCGGAGCGCCTTTAGGGGGAGGCCAGGCCTCACCTGATTTTGGAAGCTGGTCACAAGACTTACTAAGCAGTCTGTGGTCTTTTCACTTCCTATATTCTCATCATATAGAAAAGAAAATAGCTTTCTCTCAGGAGGAGAAATTACTCTGGTGGCCAGATCCTGCATGAAGGTAAAGTCTTTGCTTGCCTATTGGTTCTTCTTAGCTGAGATAGTTACCCGCTTCTTCAGCTCACAGAATTAGCTCTTCAGCGTTCTTGTCTGCTTCCTCCACATGAAGCTCTATGATGTATATTTTTTCTGCTATCAACATGTGCCTGTTTAGGGAAAATGGATAAAATTAAAGTAGAAGATGATAAAAATAAACAACTTGTAGGCATTGGAAGTGACAGTATTCAGGTTTCTCCCTGAGACTTAAGCTTTGTGCTGTTCATTTTAAATCACTATTCGGCTTACCGAACTAGGGATGTGGTTCAGTGCCAGAGCTCTTGCCTCGCATGCATGGGGCTCTGGGTTCAGTTCCCAGCACTGCACGACGAAACACTACAAAAGAGCTTTACCGTAAGTGGTGTTAGTAACTGAATAAACCTTTAAACCTTAAGATATATAAAAGTAGTATGTATAATTAGAATATACATGATGCTTCTTACTATAGCTTAGTACCCTTCAGGAAGAGATAAAGGATATGTTGTTTATCAATTTATTAACAGATTGGGCAGATGCTCTATCTATGCGTTGCCATAGTTCAAACAGCAAGCAATATAATTAGATAGCATACAGGCATATTTGAATGTCAAGAATAGGCCTGTTTCTCTACAAAGGCCATTATGACACTCCAGTATCATACTCTGATTCACTAATGGTACAAATCGCAGGCCCTAATTATATACTTTCTACCTCAAGGGAGGCTTGCCAAAGGAGGCAGTGGCACTTTTTATTATTTTATTTTATTTATTTTTTTGCAGTACCAGAGATTGAACTCAGGATGCTGCGCTTGCCAGGCAAGCACTTATTCTGCTGAATTATCTCCCCGGCCCCTAGTGGCCCATTTTTGTTAGGAGTTTGTAAGAATTTCTACTAATCCGTTCTCAAATGAAATACAAATACATGATACACTGTTGCTCCAGACAGAAAGGATTCTTTGGGTAAAATGACCTGTGATTCGCCAGTGTTCTTGCCATTTTCTTGTGTAAGAGTTTTCTTTTCCTCTCAGTGGATACTGTCTTCTCAGGTGGAGGATATTTTTCAGCCAGAGAAAGAATATTAGTTCTGTGATGCTGTCATAATTTCTAAGATAGTCAAGCCTGGTAATACACAAATGATCTTTTTCAGAGGTTATTTCTGATCTGAGTTCCTCTATACCTTTCTGCAGTTGTTTCTTTACTGCAGATGCTATTAATTCAGACATTTCAGCTGTGTGATTCCCAGTTGCTTCTGTGCTAGTGTCCTCTGCACTTGGTCTGGGTGGGCTTGAGGCCTGAGATTGCATTTCTCTCCTTCTCTTTCTTATTTTGTGTAGCACTGTACTCTGACCTTTGGTGTAGAGCTTTGGTGCAGTCATAACCTTAGCAGCTTCAGGTGCAGATCTACGAAGTCTGAGTTCATCCAGTTGTACCTGGCTTGGGTCTGGCTGCGGTGCTCAGCTCCTTCCTGCTGCAGTCCTTGGAAGTGAACCTGCTGTGCCCCTCTGGCACGATGATCTGCTCCTGGATTATCTGTGTGGTTCTGGCCCCTCGCCTCTCTGTAGGGATTTCAGCTGCAGTTTCACCCCAGGCCTGTACGCCAGGCCTGGGCTGGGTCTGGAGGGGTTCAGGGGGCACAGGGGAGCACGGAAGCTCTCCCACACACCAGCCGGGCCTGAGCTTGGGCTGGGTCTGGAGGGGTCCCCACAAATGATCTTTTTGACATAATGCTTTATTGCTCAGTTCCTTGGCCAGGATATGTTTTCTTTAACTTTTCGTCTTCCTTGGCAGTTCTCTTGGAAAATCATGAGAGATGAAGACCTTTATAGAGACACAAGGTTTGGGCTTTTTGGGTTTTTTTGTTTTGTTTTGTTTTTTGTTTTTGCGGAACTGGGGATTGAACTCAGGCCCCTTGCGCTTGCCAGGGAAGCACTTATTCCACTGAGCCATCTCCCTGGCCCCACAAGGTATTTTAATTTGTCTCTTATATTCAAAATGAAGTCTTTGGTGGAGATTCTCAGTGTGGTCTGTGGTTGTTTTTTGTTTTTTGTTTTTTTCTTATTTACCCTACTTACATTCCCAATACCTCGATTTCTAATTTTCAAATCATTAAAATCTGATCTCCCTGCAGTGACATCCAACCTTGTAGTGTGTTAGTGAGGACGGCCTCAGTTGACTTTGAAAGTTGATGGTAAGGCCTAATAAACAGCCTGTGGTCTTTCACTTCCTATGTTCTCATAGAAAAGGGGAAAAATTCTCCTGAGAGAAACAATTACCCTTTGGCCAGATCTTGAGTAATGATCAAGTTATCTCTGCTCTTGCTGGGTTCCTCTAGCATGGCGAAGCAGTCGCCCTTTCCTCCAGCCCCACAGGCTATATTCTGGAGCTCTTATCTGCTTTCCCCTCCCCCTTGCCACAACAAGACCCTAATTATGTTTGTTCCACTGTCAACAATTGCATGTCCGTGGCTGCATAATGTTTTCCTTATGGCATCAAAAAGACCTTCTATCTTTTGTGTATGACAAATATTGTTCCAGTTAATTTATGTGTGTCTCGATGGCGTCTCACACCCTGTGACTCCAACTGGTACTGGGAATGCCATTCTGCTCTGGGTCTGAGGCTGATGTAAGCGGTGTTAACCACTTTTGTAACCCATCCCTTCTGTTAGAAAACTCCAAGCAGCCAGTCTGTACAAACCAGACAGTTTGGTTTTTAAATGTAGTTTTAATTTTATCAAAATTATGCAAGCACATGGTTTAAATAGTCAAACAGCTCTGTAAGACATGTTATAACAACAGCAGGTCTACTCCCCAGAGGAACTCTTTCAACTCTTCTAACTGCTGCCTTTCACATTTATATTCGTGCTGCCAAACAGCATTCTTATATGGTTATCCCTTGGCTTTTCTGGGGCAGTTTAAATACTTGCTTCCTAGGGTAGAAGTGGAAACATCAGCCTTTTCCCGCCCACACCCTCTTGTATGCCTTGTGCCCTGCCACTCTGTTCATCATTGCCTACTAAGTGCAGCTAGACCAGTGTTCAGACTTATGTTACGACTTTCTACATGCTAGTCACAGCTGAACTGGTACTTGATTATGTTTTTTTTCCTGAAATTATTTCATTATCTTTTATTAAATAATTTTAATAATTTACCTTCTTTTGGTTTAGTTTTCTGTACCTTGAGGCTAGTGAGCCTTTCCCTTTGTTGTACAAATCTCTTAATACAAAGAACTTTAGGGATTCTAGCAGTGATAGTTTATTGTAGGAATTCTTTATTCCTATCACATTATATATGATATATTGAAGAATTCAGTCCTGGTCAGGTTACTAAGCCAGCTGTAGAGCTGTCAAGATGGAATGTTGGAAATGCCCTTTCACCCTTTCCCACAGGAGTGCTGATGCCCTAGCTTGTCTATGCTTCCCCTTTCTTCTAGGACCTTTTGACCTACTCCTTAGTTACTCTCCTTTTTCAGGCTTTGAATGTTTCAGTACATGTGAACTTTGCTCTTGCTCTTGATTAATGAATGGTTTGGCCAAACAGTAGGATTCTGGATTAGAAAAATTGTTTTCTTCAGAGCTTTGATGAAATTTCTTCTGCTTTCTGATATTTCATGAACTGCCGAGCAGTTGGTGTCATTTTGTTTCTTGACATTTTGTGTGGCTTATTTTTGTTGTTGCTTTTTTACTTTGCTTTGTTTAATTTATCCCAGGAAATTCAGGTAGCTTTGTGACCGGTCTTCTGAAACACATGGTGATGAGGGTGAGCCGGGCAGTGCGTCCACCTCAGTCACTGCTGGTGGCTCTAGCAGCTTCTATTTGGACATGTTTCAGTTCTGTGGAACTTCTTTGAAATGTTTAATGTAATTACAAATTTTGTTGATTTCGCTCTACTTTTTATTTGGATATTTGACTGGTCTGCCCTTTTCTTTTTGTTCTTATTATCTAGTTTCTAACGAAGATTCTCAGCTTTCTCTTTCAGTTGTTGAGTTTTTAACTTTTCTCTATGTTTTATTTCCAAGGACTCACTTTTATTCATGAAATCTTTTATGATGTTTCCCCTCCTTCTTCCTTCTTTTCTCTTCTTTCTCTCGACTTCCGCAGGGGGGCAGCGCTGTATCTCTAGGGGTGAGGACAGATCTCCTCCCCATCCCGACCTCACCACGTGTGCGCCGCGCTGCTTCTCCCCCACGGGCCTAGCTCACTGCAGCCCTTGGCTTATGCCTCTCATGTATGCCTTTGCCATCATTTCATACTTGTTTTATCAGAATTCCCTGAGAATAGAAGGCTATGTAATATTTACATTTGCTTATGTCCTCCGAGGCCCTTTTAAGAGATCCCCAAAATCATTTTTATAATAATCCTGATATTATTTACCTCTTTCATATCCTCTCATGAGTTTTCTGGTCTGTAAAATGTGTACTATTAGACTAGGTTGAATGCAGTGGGTATAAGAATCTATCCATCTCCTGATTAAACCAGACATTAAAAAGATTAATAATTATTCTAAAATTTTCTGGTCGAACACCTAATAAAATAGTGTGGTTATAACCTCCATGAACAAAAAGCCCTTTGGAGTCCTCAGTATTCTTTAAGAATGCCAAGGGGCTAGGAAGGCATAAAGCTTAGAGTGCTCCAAAACTAAATAGGCACAGATAGTTCATAACATGTATTACTAAATACTTAGGTACTCTTATAAGAGAGATAGCCCTTGTTTCCTCCATATCAACCTTTATGTTTACATTTTCCTATATTCTTTGGTGATTTTTCTAGATAATTTTCTTAATCATGTATGAAACAGTAGTTTAAGTTTCTTATTACACTGTTTTTTCTCTGATGGCTGGAGTTAGTAATTCACTTTGGCCTACCCTACAAATGCTATGAATGAATTTCCATTAATTTTATTATTTATGAGTTAGAGAGTCAAATATTTCTGTGGCCTTTCAACAGGAGTACCTTATTGCTTGGGTAAATGTTTAAACAAGTTGTTTCGGAACATGCAAATCTGATAGAAAAATTTGAATTGTGTTTCAATTTTTAAATAATCATTCTGTGAAATAGCAGTGAACAGAGAGCACACATGGCTCTGTCTCTTTGGGGGAATGTGACTTGTACACAGAGGAATAATCTTGATCTTTTAAATTTTAGATGAAAAAGAGAAATTCGAACCCACAGTCTTCAGGGATACACTTGTCCAGGGGCTTAATGAAGCTGGTGATGACCTTGAAGCTGTAGCCAAATTTCTGGACTCCACGGGCTCGAGATTAGATTACCGTCGCTATGCAGACACGCTCTTCGACATCCTGGTGGCTGGCAGCATGCTGGGTCAGTGACGGCATCTTACTCATTGTAATTCTGTTGTCATGTATCCCTATAAGACAGGATCTTTAAAAATGCAAATAGGAATCTACAATGTTTACCTCAGTTACAGTTTGGAATGGTAGTACTGTAGGTTTAACATGATTCCTGGGTGATCAAGGTGTCGAACTGAAAGGTTATAACAGTTTGCAACTTTGCTTTTGAAAGCCATTGTCCCAGCACATACACTCCTAATCCTCAAATGTTTCCGGAGGGCTAATGAGGCTGCCAAAGTGCCAGCTTAGGCAAGCACACAAGGACTGTGGTTTGATCCCCGGCACCACATGCTGTGCCAGCCCCGCCCCCCGGGTGAGGTGGGCTGAGCTGGCCACGGGGGAAAAAAAGGTATGGAGGGGCCCAAAAAATGTTAATTTTGTGGAAGAGCGTGCATGTGTCACATCTAGGCCTTCAGTGTGCTGAGGGAATCCCATCTCATCGCATTTTTTAGATATAAATGATTTTTTTAGAGGTGAAATCACTCTCTGTTTATTTTTTGGTACCACCAAAAATAGTGAGATACTGAATTATGGCAGGCTTTGCCTGTCTTGGGTGTCAGCTGAACAATCCATAGGTGGGGTTAGTTTTATATCCTATAATACAAAGCATACTAAGTGGCAATTTGGAATTACACAGTCAGACATTTAATGTCTTGGATACTTTAAATGACTTCTATTCCCATGTTTTTACTAGAATTGTGTCCTGAAGAAAACTACTTCCTAATTGCTGCCCTGTCAGAATCCTGTACACTCTGTAACATCTTTGGTAGTGGAAATCCGGTTCGCCTCATTTTATTAATGTGCCATGAAAGATCAAAAATTTGAATATGTAGTGTATGTGATACACAATTGTGAATTAGTGGGTCTTAAGTAACACTTTGTCAGCATTTGAAGGTACTGGTACTTAATCCTCTTACAGAAAATTTGCCTCTAAATTTGAAGCTGGAAAGTCACTGAAATCACTGAAAAACAACACATGGCTCTTTTTGGTCTGTGTGTTAAGAATTGTGTACAAAGTGAATCCTGTGTACTGATCCTCAACACGACCAATAAAATCTCAAATATTGAAGACAAAAAAAAGGATTAAAGGCAGAAGATTTGTAGTTGTTACAGGCTGGTGGAAGCAAAGTAACGGCTGAGCATGCCAAGCAGAGGCATTCGTGGAGAGAACTTCAGAAGACATTTAAAGCCATGAAAGAGCTGTTCCAGTTGTTTTGTGGCTAGCCTGACCATACATTTTTCCTGTCTTGGGCTTTTTCAGATCTTAGTTATTAATAATTAGTTCTTGTGATAGCCCTAAATCACCAGCAGGGGTCCATTTTCCTAGGCCTGCAGTTTTCATTGTTTGAGGGACCTTTGCCCAATGTATGGGAGCATGTGATTGTTCCAGGGACTCGGGCGTGGGGCCCAGGGGTGCTTCCTGCTCTACTGCACAAAGCAGTTAACACTGTAAGGTTGCCCTGCCCAAAATGTGTGCCTTTCATTGAGAAACAGGGCTTGCTCTGGACTTTGAGACAAGGGTGTATCATTCCTCCTTTTCGACGTAGAAGCTCTGCTGAGCTCTTGTTTCAAGTATCATTTCCATTTTTAGCTCCCCCCACCCAGACAGCTTTTCCCCTCGTCTGCAGGACTTGGCCCTGAAATGGGCGTCAGTGGAGTGCGAAGGCCAGCACCAGCGGGTCAGGGCAGGAGTGCAGGGCGTTCGCTGCTTTGAGGCTTCCGACATGGAATTCCGACCACTTAGGCATAGCCCGGCCCACACAGTACTGCGTCACATATGGAGCTTTGGCAGCACAGAAGCACTGAAGACACTCCTTCAGCAACACTCACCGTGGGCATGGCCTCTCGGTCTGCTTGCGAAACGTCTTCAGGGCACAGTTCCTGCAGTGAACAGGCTGCACAAAGCCTTGGCCCTTTTTGGCACAACCATGTTTCTTTTTGGCACATGGCCCCATTTAATGCAAAGCCCCTCTGCACTGATTTTCATTACTACTGAATTGATTTTTTGTTGGTGGTGGTATTTACACAGATTGCTCGCTGTACACAGCTCTAGCCATATGCAGTGAGTGTCAGGGCCCACTGACCGCTGAGAGGGCAACACTGTTGACCCCTCTGTGATTCCCAGCTGTTGTGTTCTCTTCCCTCTCATCAATCCTCCTAGACCCCCTCGTACTTCTCTGGATGCCACTTGACTCCTGCCTTTAATCATTACCACTCCCCAATGTGCGGTAAATTATCTGTACATCTTGCTTGAATTATCCCGAGGCTGTATTTACTGCAATCAGCAGATTAATTTCTGCGGTTCAGGTTTCATCCCTCACACTGTAGTTCCACAAAGAGGGTAGAGCAGCGTGTTTAGTGCAACTTATTTAGCATATGCTGCACAACCCAAGGTACCTCCTCGCAATCGATGAAGCCAACAAGGTGTGTTCTTTTAATATGAACACTTTGTTTGATTATCACATGTGATGAAATTTTCTTTACACCTACAAAAACATGTGTCTTCCCTTAATTGTTCTTCAGTCAATAACTATGTTGATCTTGTAGCTTTCCCCTTGGTGTAATAGCTATAAGAAATATTTTATGTACACTTCATAAGGAAAAGTTACCATTTATAAATGGCAATTCTTAATTCCAATATCAGGAAAAATAATTCTAAGTAGAAGTTGTGGCAATATATAACATGTATATAGTAAGTGCTTTTGCTATGTAAAAGAATGCAAAAGAACAGACTATACTTTCAAAATCATGGTTTTCAGTTATATAAAGTTTATCAGGAATAATTAGCGCAGAGTTTTTAGAAGATTATCATCTTAATAAAATTTTGTTCCAGGTGGTGTGTTCATTAAAAGGGGCTAATTGAATCTCATGCATAACTTAATGGAATGAAAATAAACTCCTAGATGAACTGACTTCTCTAAAAACTAATTTATTTCCAAAACTGCTGGAGTCTGAAGCATATAAAGGACGCAATAGCTAGTGAAAGTATAATTCAGTTGAATCATTACTTGCTTCTCTGCACCAGAGGCAGCTAAAGACAGCCCTTTTCATCAGGAGACCTAATATCACAAGTTAAATCAAGGCAATTGTACACTTAAATTTACAAATAAACTGGTGGGGCCGGGGAGATGGCTCAGTGGAATAAGCGCTTCCCTGGCAAGCTCAAGGGCCTGAATTCGATCCCTGGTTCCACGGAAAAAAAAATAAAATAAAATAAACTGGTGATTAGATAACGTGTCTTTTCACCTTTGATCATTGTATCCTCGGTGCCTACACACAGTAGCTAGTATAAGTATATATGCTACAAATACTTGTTAAACATATGAAAGATATTACTCTGATTTGTTCAAAACTTTTACCTAAGTACAGTGAACTAGGTACTGACTTCTAACCAGTCAGTGCTTATAATGGCCACCTTTGCAGCTTGGAGGTGATGTCCTCGAATGTGGAAAATGGAATTGCGGAGAAAAAGGCATCCTTTGTTCTGGTCAGTTTAGTCCATGAGGAAAAAAGATAAGAGAGAATGAAACACTTCAGAGTGCAGCTATTTGTTGACACTGTACTTCCGATTTGATTTGAAACTGTGTCATTGCTATCTGTTTATCAATAAAATTTTGAAAAAAAATAATAATTAATTTATTTAAAAAAACAGTGCAGCTATGGGCGATCAAACACAAGCACAGAGTGCATGCTGTTCACCGATGTGTGGGTCGCTGGGTGGGTGAAGGAGGAGCAGTTATAGTTCGTACCTGCCAGAGCTGCAGCAGTCTGTTAGTAGCAGAGCTCCCCATTCATAGTTAGGGGAAGCAGAAGCTGACAAATTACCAAACCCAAAGCAAAATGTCCTTACATGAGTAACATCAGGCATTGTGCTGAAACTGAATTAATTTTGCTGAATAAAGCTTGCTGTTTGACTCCTGTGGTTAAAGATACACTTTAGAAATGACCAGATCCATAGAGATAGGATTGAGAAGACATAAGGCTGTGAACAACAGTGTTAGATGCTGTGGGTGACGTAAGAAATAGAACAACCAATTTGTATCACATTGACAATATCAGCAAGGAGCGACAGGTATATATTTGCCCAAGGCCTTCTCGGGCATTTGGAGGTAGTTCTCAGCTCTTACTGTCTCTCTTGATGGTGTGCAGGAATTGCCGTGTTCCGCAGCTGCCTTTCTCATTTCGGTATTGTACTAACGATAATGTTCTCTTTTCAGCCCCTGGAGGAACACGCATAGATGACGGTGACAAGACCAAGATGACCAACCACTGTGTGTTTTCAGCAAATGAGGATCATGAAACCATTCGAAACTATGCTCAGGTAGCGCCTGACATTGAGCGGTTGCCAAGGCTTTAGAAGGGGCAAGACAGGGCTGAGGAAAACTAAACTCTATAGCCACATTTGTGATAGGGCTGTTCCTACGCACGTGAAAAGGCAGTGACATTCATAAGACAGTGGGTGACTTTAATTATTGGATCAGTCTTGCATGTCTGTATCTGGTAGTGTGAGCAACAGATTTAATAACAGGTAATATAATACCATTGTTAATATTCCATTCTTGTTCTGAAATTCTGTACCATTTGTACTGTCTTATATTGCTTTTTTTCTGCCCTACCCTTGTTATTTGTTAGTTTTGTTTGTGTTTTTCCTCTTAAAAAAAAAAAAGACAATGGGCTTGAAAAGGCCAAAAAGCTTTTTTCCAAACCAGTCATCCATCAGGGACTTAGGGGACCAGGTGCACAAGGCAGTCGCCAGTGGGAGCATAAGCTGTTTCTGTCTTCAGAGAAAGTGATAGCTTTCAGAACATAGTTGCATATTCCCTACTGCCCAGCAGCGCCTGCCCTAGGACTGTCCCGCAGCAGTGCTTAGCCTGTGTGCAGCGCTGCCTGTAAGGTACAGAGGTGGTGTAGAGTTGGCTGTGGTGCCCAAGCAAGAAAACAGCGACAGAAACCGACAGGAGACGAAGTCAACTGCGGCACTTGGTATTCATAAGGAGGACCCTGTAGCTCACACAAAGGCACGGGGAGATTTGTAGTGCAAATGCCGCGGCTAAGTGATGGAGGACTCTAAGGGCTGTGTCTTACCTTTAATTATTATAGTATGCAAGGTGTATGAAGGAATTTGGAATAGAAGGCCCTTAATTTAAACTTAAGACATTATTTTTAATCACATGCTATCTTAGGAAAGGTTTCTTTTCCCATTTTATATGTAAGAAACATAGCATAAAAACTAAGGCATTTTTCTTTTGAGACAGGGTCTCACTATGTAGTTCAGGCTGGCGTCAAGGTAATGATCCTCCTGTCCAGCTTCCTGAATGCTGAGATTATAGTCATGTGCCACTGCGCCCAGAGAAGTACTTTTACCTGGTACACACAAGTAGACAGAATTGAGTTGGCCAGATTTTAATGTCATCTAAATATTTTTGTTTCTAATACTATGTAATGAATATAAACCCTATAAGAAAAAAATAAACAGAAACAAGTATCCTCACTTCAAAAGCTGATGTTTTTAAATGTTGCGGTCACCTTTTTGTTTATGAAAGGCAGCTCACAGGGCATCACAACTTCTAAATACAAAGTATCTATTTCTAAATTTCTGAATCTGAATACTTAGTAGCCGTTTCCATGTCTGCCAAATAATAGTGCCTTTTACCTTCCCCATAGAATTTTTTCAGGATAAAATTAATACAGATATAAGATATATTATTTGTTATTTGAATTTCACTGGAAGAAAAGACTTAGAAGAAAAAGCTGTTTCCATAAACAAGATGTAGGGAACTTTGTCTCTTCATTATACTTAAATTGAATAGTTTCTTTTTACAAATAATTTTATTTTTCACTTGGATAATGGGTATTGGAAAGAGAAAACAGTTTGATACATTGCTTGAGTTTAAAAATCATAGAATATTTACAGAATGACAGAAAAGTCTGGTGAATGAGGCCACTGAGCAGAGATTACATGAATGGGAAGGATATTTGAGAGGAAATAAGCCGTTATTAGCTCGTTGAAAATGCTTTTATAAAAATGATGACTTTTGTTCTTTTCCATAGACATTTACCTGTGGGTATTAAGATAACCATTCTTAGATAAAGAGATTTTTCCTATTACTAATTACATTAAGAAGCATGTGAATTCTAGTGTTGTTTGGAAGTCAAAATGTGGAGGATTTCAACACAATTTTTTTTCACTGCCCATTAATTCCCTTCCTGTTTCACTGTTCTTTTCTTTTAAAGGGCTAGCATAATTTTTATTTTTTGAGCTCCATCTTAACTACATTAAAAAAAAAAATTCACCAAAATGTGTAAGAGTAATTCATTTGAATGTAAGAGAAAGGAACTGTGTTCAGAAAGCATGTCCCCAGATATTAAAGGTCATCAGTATTTACAAGATGCTAATTTAAATAAGAGCATCCTGCTTTCCTATAGCCTAGAATCTCAGTGACCTCACAGCAAGTCCCTCCGAGGGAGGAGGCCGGCAGTCCCCATGGCTAGTCTGTTACAATGATTTCTCCTCATCCGTGAGAGCCGTGGCTGCCGCCCACGCAGGTTATAGTCTGCCTGAAACCCCGCCCTCTTCGCCAACACGTCTTCAACTCTGTGACAGTGACCCTTCCTTTTAGTGGCTGTCTTCAGTCTCTGTGTCTCACATGTTGCAAAGCCTTACTCATTTTTATTGTCATCATATTTTTATTTGTCTACGCATTCATTTCTTGAATGAATTTGTTTTATCCTCCAGGTGCTCGATTTTATTCTTTCCCTGCGTCATAGCAACACTTTTAAAATGCATATAGCTTTTATAGCTCAATAGGAATATGTTCATACCTATAATTATAGGTCTGTGAGATAGTTAAGGTGAGTTACTTCTGTGGGTTTTTGAATTGTTAAATAATATTATGTGTCTTACATTTAGGTCTTCAATAAACTTATCAGGAGATACAAGTATTTGGAAAAGGCATTTGAAGATGAAATGAAAAAGGTAACAGCTTCAAATTGCTGCCTGTTTAGAGTGCTGGGATGGAGGGACACAGACAGGTACTCCAGGAGTGCTAGGGACAGCAGATAAAGCTTCTTGGATGAATGATTTAGTGTGACAGAATGTTAGCTAAACACTAAAGGAAGAAGTATGCAATTACCCTGGGCTGTTTTCATTCATATTTAATGTGAAACAGTGCTTTGTTAAAGAGGAATAGTTTTACAGAGTGTGATCTTAAATGTCACAGAGCATACAACAAAAACTAGAGATTCCAGATATTCAGGACAGTAGGTATGACGTAAAGCTGTATGCATAAAGGTGTTTATCACAATATTGAGAAATAACTTAAATGTTCATTGGTGAGATACTGGTTATAGCCTATCCGTATATTAGAACGAACATTATGCGCAGAGAATGAGACCTAACTACAAGAACTGAAGAGGAGAAATGCCCATAGTAAATGAAATGAAGGGTGTGGTGGTGCACACCTGTACTCCCAGCACTGGGGAGGCTAAACCAAGAGGATCGCTGCTACTTGGAGGCCAGCCTGACCTACTTTGTGAGTTCCAACCCCGCCAGAATCACAAACTGAGACTCTGACTCAAAAATTAAAAAGTGAAAAACACAAGGTGCATAGCAGCAACTTAGTAGTACTTTGGTCTTGGTCAAGGTCATTTCTTTGTTCCCGTTTTCCTGCCAGTAGGAATGGAGGCTGTTTATATGAGTCCATTTTCCGTTGCCACTAACACAATAGCATGGACTGGGTGAGTTAGGAGGAAAGGAAGTTTATTCTGGTCCAAGGTTGACTGATGCTCTTCCTGCTTGAGGAGTCTGGGCTCCTAGCTCAGGGCACCTCATGGCAGGAGATAGGGGTGCATATGTACACGTGTGGCTCCGGTCTCTTGTCCCTCTTCTTATCCAGCTACCAGGAGTTAGTCATGACTGTTGAATCCTGATCACTGCCCAAGCCCCCCACCGCCACTTACTATCATTGCATTAAGTTCCTACCCCCTTAATACCTCACAGTGGAAATACGTTTCAACACACAAGTCCTTAGAGGACATTGAAGCTATGTTGTAACACCGCCGAGGTGTTCACGCCTAAGAAGTGTGATCAGAAGTGCCCTCTGGTTTACTCTGCAAGTCTTTACTTCTCTGCCAACTTCCCTGAAGTTCTCAACAGGTTTTTACTTAGAAAAAATGTGTGTCCATGTGGATGTATCTGTGCACTTAAAATCTGGAAGAACACAGATTGCTAATGTTGATCCTAAGGCAGCTTGTTAAGAGGGCATTTTTCACTTCTTTATACTACGTTGTATGATCTCATTCAATAACCATAAACTGATTTTTATATGGAAAGATTTTAAATGGAGAAAGCTATCCACTACCCTGCCTCATTCTTAGAAAATAACAGGTACTTTTAAGTAATCAAAATAGGAAAGTGATGTAAAAAGTTCAAATAAACACTGTTACCACTTATGCTTTACTTCTCAGCTCACTTGAACCTTGAAAACACCCCTAGCTATTTTCTTCATGGAATGAATAAGCTATCAAGAAGGATTTCTTCTGCATGGTATTTCTATATTGTAGAACCATCTCTGTTGAAAAACATGGCATTGATTCATTGAACAGTGTCATTATTTGAAGTGATTAGACATGACAAAGTATATTTTTTAAATGAATGAGTATTCTTTTAATGTACTGGTGCTCTGTGGAGCTTTGATCTTTGATACTCTTACTCCCTTGATGCCTGGCTTTTAGGGAATTTTTAATTTGTTGAAAATTGTATAGGTATAGATGAAAGTCAGCTGGACTGTTTTCATTGTACTTCTGCCACTTACTCGTAATGTAAATATTTGGCCAGTCACGTAGCCTTCCTGTAACCTAATTCTTCAGCTGCTGGGGGATGGTAAATTAGTGTTGCCCTGCCTCCCTCACAGAGTTATTGGAGGAATTGTGTCATTCACATGGAAGTACTGAAGTCTATATTGGTACTGGTACTGGTTATTTTTCTTTGGTGGCAAATGATGAAAAAAAAAAAAAAAAAGAATCAGCAGTCCCTATATTGAATAGTAGTGGTCCCAGGAGAACTTGGTACCATGCCTAGTGATAAAATGGAGCAAATACCTAGCACGCATAGTCAGAGCACTAGGATAAAGGTGGCAGGCAGCCCACAACAGTGGAAAGCAATCGCCCTGGCTTTTGGCTCCCACATTCAGACAGTCTAGAGTTACCCCTTTTTCAGCTCCTTTTACTATTAGGGCAACAGGATTGTGGTGCTGGCACCCAGAACACTCAGCGACACTCTCGCACCCAACCCCCGACGCCACCCCTCTTGTGCCAAAGCTGCTGTTGCCAACACACACCTCAGGACGTTTTTGCAGCCTGTTAGCGCTTCTTTTGCCTCGTGTATTCCTTTGGCTTCATCACTAAGGCTGGTGGTAAAACTGTGTAATCCAAGAAATAGCGTGTTTTGGATCTAAGTTGTTTTAAAAAAATCAAGAACTGGGGCCGGGGAGATGGCTCAGTAGGATAAGCGCTTGACTGGCAAACGCAAGGATCTGAGTTCAATCCCCGGTTCCACCAAAAAAAAAAAAAAAAAAAAAATCAAGAACTTAGAAAATCCTTTCCTCTTCCAACATGCTTACTGTGAACAGTTGTATGCTGTGAGCTCAGAAAAGTGAAGGCTGAATACCAAAACCTTAGCATAGATCTTTGCGGTACTGCTGTTGATGGTGGCAGCAGTTTTGGTTTTATTTTCTTACCCTGAGAATTTTGTTGTTCCTCAAAAAAGAAAATGATTGGGGAGCGGGTATCACCATAGCTGTAAAACATATGGACATCAGTTTATTGCAGAAAATATGGTGAATATTTAAAGATCTAAAAATGTATTACCATGAAACATATATTGCCATTAATTAATCTCCATCAAAATCTCCCTCTCTCTGTTGTAACACACCCCATTGTACTTACCAATGTGAGTTTGACTGTAAGAGTTTAAACATTCACACTATTTTGGTCACCCCACCTATATGTGGCCCAGTGTGAGCGGCGCACACTGTTCTCCAGATGTCCCTTCCTTCCTAAATCTTCACAGCAGTTCGCAAGTGAATGCGGAGGAGGGCTGTGTTGGGCAGCAGTACTTCCAGCAGGAGGCGCTGTATCTGACCACGCGCTTTCGTGGACTAGCCAGGGAGGTGCGGGCCGCGTGTCGTGCTCCCCCTTGGGTCCGCTGCTGCATAGACATGCTCTCTTTTGTTTGACCCACAGCTTCTCCTCTTCCTTAAAGCCTTCTCCGAAGCAGAGCAGACGAAGCTGGCCATGCTGTCTGGGATCCTGCTGGGTAACGGCACCCTCCCGGCCACCATCCTCACCAGCCTCTTCACCGACAGCTTAGTCAAAGAAGGTACCAGCATGCTTGGGGTCACACTGAGGATGCTGAGCAGGGCCAGCCGGGTGGAGAAGCACGGGGGTCGCTTGCCAGCGTCCCTACTGCTTGTAAATGAGAGAATACGTGTCCACAGTAAAAACCGAGAAGGAAAACATGCACAACTACACAGAGGCCGAGACTGAAGTCTTTGTTTACAATCTTAAAACTAAAATCTTTCAAGTTAGTGTGTTCAGATGTGGTGCCACATACCTGTAATCTCAGCTACATGGGAGGCTGAGGCAGGAGGATTTCAAGTTCAAGGCCAACCTGAGCAGTTGAGCAACACCATCTGACAATAGAAAAGACTGGGTTTAGCTCGGCACAGTAGAACTCTGACTTAGCACGCACAAGACTGGGATTCTGTGCGCAGTACCACCAAAACCAAGCCAAGAAACAAAATCTCAAAGCCCTGGTTAAAGGCAGTAAAATCAATCAGGTCGGAACTGCCCCTTTCAGCTAAGGCGCTCCTCCTGCCCTTCACTGGGACAGCACTTCATTGGCAGGTGTGCCTTGGGTTTTATACATTGTTTATTCTTTTATACGTAAGTGCCTGAAGCAGTGACCCCCACGGAATAAAACAGACAGGTAACCACTCCCTACGATGACTGCGAACTGCGTGGATTACAACTATGTACTAGTAAAGTGTTAAAAATTATAAAGAGAAAGTGTCATCAAAAATGTCCGATTAAAAATCGCCCCACCCTCTAGTGGCCACTCTCCCGAACAGTTTCCTCTCAAGACCTGGGGAAATATTCTCAGACCCTCGTTTTGCTCACACTGGGGATCTCCATTGTCTCAAAGACAATGAGTACTTTTAGAAGTCAATGCTTACTGCAGAAGGAGGTTTTTCTGAGAATTGGATAGGCGTGTATACAATGATTTGCTCACAGAATAAAACAAAAAGTGGGCTGTTTTCTTGTAGGAGGATAATGATATTCAAATTATAATGCAACACAACATAGTTATTTTTCATTAAAAAGTAAATTAATGCAACTTTTGTGAGAACATCTGTTAATCCTAAGAACTTAAAAATTATCCTCCTACACACATGAAGTCCCAGCCTCATTCATCCCAGTAATGAAAAGGGTTAGAATTTTCTTACAGTGAAGCGAAAAAAATACAATAAATTAGGAGTCAGACTGCATTATTCAGAGATTCTCTACAGCATTTGGCCTACGGCACCCCAGCACCCCTGGAGAGTGAGCCCAGGGCTCTCCTGCTGAGCTGCATCCCTAGCTCCTTTGATTATTTTTATTTGGAGTCCTGGTCTTGGTGCGTCATAAATTATCCAGACTAGGCTTAACTTTTGATTCCTCATGGCTTGGCCTCCCAGATTCCTGGGATTAACCCCCCATCCTAACTAACATGGCTCACATTGATGACGATCCAGTGAGGAACAAGAGTAAAGAGAAGAGTAGCGGCAACAGTGGCCACAGAGAGCACGTCTATCTCCCTTAAATTGCATTCCGGCTCTTTGCCCCCGGCTGGGTGTGTAACACACCCATAATCCCAGTGGATCATGAGTTAATCACAGACTCTTAAAATTTTCCTGTCGTGACTGCATGAGGCTTTGGGGGGACAACTAGAAACAAACCATAACAATTAGTCTATTGTTCATCTTAGGGCATTTGAATGAGTTTTTCTGAGAAGAGCCCTGGTGCCTCAGTTTACTTTTATTAACCAGTGTGCACACCCAAGAATTTAAACCGTGGACATTATTGATACTAGATTATCCCAGCCGTTACAACATGATTGCTCTCCTAGGTACATTAGAACCCCAAGTAATTTCTGGAACCTTCTCTGTATTTCCCCTAAAAACCAAAACAGGGATAAACGGAGAGATAGGTGATGAACAAAATGTATCAAAACATTAATGGATGTAGAGTCTAGAATACATACGTATACATTTATTGCTCAGTTTGTTCAACTTTTCTGTATGTTCGAATTTTAAACCTTGAGAGGAGGCAGTGCCTTTGCTGTGGAAGCGCCGTGCGGCGCCTGTGACACGCTTTCCCCTTGCACTGAGGAGCTAGAGGCTTAAACTTCTGGTTTCTGTTGGGACTGGCTTAGGAAATGCCTTCCTCCCACCTCGTGCCCGGCAAATGGCCCAGGGGGCCGGCCACCCTGCTCGCTAGAAGAACAAGCACAGAGACATTGCCCACGCTTTTCATCACGAGCGTCCCTCAGTGCAGAGGAACGGCTTAAGCCTACGTTTCAGACCACTGCTTCTGACCACAGCTTTGCTTTACTTCGGAGACAGCGTACAGCCTAGTCTTAATACGACTTAATTATGTAAATTTGCATTGAATTTTAATACTGATTTTTGTAAGCGAACAATGCTGATTCCATGTCAGTAAGTTGTTACCTTAAAGTTCTCTAGCTTATTAAGCACAATTTATTGTCCTAGCCATAATTTTATTTTAACTTAGTTCCTCTGCTTATTCAATTAAGAAGAATCAGGCAGAATTTATGTAAATGGTAAATGAATTGAACAATTTTATCTACATGTAGCTGAAAGACTTGCATGAAATTGGCATGCAAAGATACTGATTGGCTGAGGTGGACCACGTGACCAGTGTTGGTCCAGTAGCAGTTGTCCAAGGGGTAGCATGGGCAGATGAGATTAGCCTGAGTCATTCCTAACCAGTCATATGAAGAAGTTTTGCCAAGACTGACTAATCAGAAGTAACCTGGCTAGACAAAATGGGGGTTTTCTCTTACAGAGAATAAAGGGTGCTTAGCCAGTCAATACTAGACGAAAACTTCAATTAAGCAAGATCAGCTAAATATTTCAAGCACTCTATAACTCTTTAATAAATGAAACATAAATTTAGAAATTGGTGTGCTGACAGCAGAGCTATGTATTACTTGTCTGATTATTTTTATTTGAAAATAACTCCTAAATAAATACGGATATGTGAGTCAGTGGTTTCCTTTTAGCATAAGTACTGCTTTAACAATTCAAAAAAGTAGCTGATCACGTTGCGTATGCTTATGTTCCAGTGGGAGGGGGCCGGAGATGTAGTTTATCATCAAGGCTCCGGGTTCAGTCCCCAGTACTGAAGGGGAAATTAAAAAACAACAACAACAACAACTTTATTTCAGAGCCTTGTTCATAGATTAACTCATGAATATGCTTAAATGCTTTTTCTAAAAGAAATGCAAAGTCAGTGGTACCTGTGCATCCGTAGTTCTACTGTCTGCCGCTGCTGATCCTTTACTGCTGTCACTCACCCACAAACTAATTGGTACCCGTTTACTCTGCAGTTGTGTGGCTTGTGGTTGTTAGTGTGCTGCTTGGTTTTTTTGTTTGCTTGTTTTCACAAATAGGACTTCTTCTTTGTCACTATTGAAAATGTGAATATTAAACAGATTCTTAGCCAGGTGGTTCATATCCATCAGCTAATTTGACCTTAGTACAGTAGCTTTGCCAGAGCTACTGTCTTCGCCAGGAGCTTTCCCACTGTAAACTCAGTCTGCTTCCATATTTTTACGTTTCTAATGAAAACATTACAAAGAGGACACATGTCTGGCAAGTCCTTTCTGTGTCTTTGCCAGTGGTGTCTGGAGCCCAGTTACTGACCACTTCTTTCAAGCCACTTGTCTGTACCTTTTGGGCCATGCTTTGCCATGCTCTGGAGTTGGTGAACCTGCTGGTGCTGAAGATAAGCTGTCTTCTGTGTCTCATAGTTATGATTCTTAATTTGCAGTAAAACCACCACAGAGCAAAGAAGCAAATAAAATTGGCAGTCTTGACATCACGATAAGCTTCAGTCATGGCCTTCCACGTCTTAACATGGGACACATTTTCTCATGGCTGAGATTCATGCCAGGGAAGTCAGTCAAGCAGATTTTGCCTTGAAAATCCACAGTAATTAGTGTGAATTTACTTTTCTACATGCACCTTTATCGTGCTTGAGGTCAGCAGCTTTCATTTCAAATGCAAAGAATTTGAGGCCATCAGACGCCATTTTGGTTCCTTGACTTCTGTGCCTGGTGCTTTGCCATGTTTCATATAGTGGAAAGAGTAGATGTCTTTCCACTATACTGACGTTTTATAGATTCTGGCCAGGGAGATAGCTTAGTAGAATAAGTGCTTCCCTGGCAAGCACAAGGTCCTGAGTTCAATCCCCGGTACCACCAAAAAAAAAAAGAAAGCAAGAAACAGATCAACTAAGGCCAGTCAGATAGCTCAGCATACTGAAATGCCTGCTTAAGCAGGGTGCAGGAGCTGGGGCTCGAACCCCAGCACCACAAGCCCTATTGTATTTACTACAGGGTCTCACTATATGGATCAGACTCATAGTGATCCACCTGTGGTCAGCCTCCCAAGAGCTGGAATTACAGGCACACACCACCAAGCCCAGTCTCAATTGCTGTCTCAGTGCACCCTGAGGGCAGGACCTGCACAGCACACCAGGGATTGAACCTAGCTGCTGCTTTAATTGCTAAGCTATTCAGTGGGCCCCAGATAGATTTTTGACCAAGTAAAAATAAACACATAAAATAAATAAGTTCTAGCTTAGAATCAGAGAGGATGCTTTAAAAAATATTTTAATTATTTTTTCGTTCCCTTTCAGTGTAATCAAAGCTGTTAAATTGCCCATTTTCGGAAACCAGTAACCAAAGTTGTCAAGTGGTTTTGTTTCTAGGAATGATACTTTCTTCTTTTCTTTAAACAGGCATTGCAGCCTCGTTTGCTGTCAAGCTTTTTAAAGCTTGGATGGCAGAAAAAGATGCCAACTCTGTTACCTCTTCCTTGAGAAAAGCCAACTTGGACAAGAGGCTGCTTGTAAGTGTTTTCACGTTAAGAGAGAGTGAGAAAAGGCTGTAAGCGAGATGCTCCTGCCAGAGCTTTGGCAATTCCTGTGTGCAGTGCCTGACTTGGAAGCCGAGCCTGTGCTGAATTGGAAAAGCATTTCTTTTAATTCATATAATTGGCCAAAAGAAACTAAAGCCCATTTTCATCTTTGGTAAATAAATGCCCTGATAAACTTCAGGGACCATAGGAAAGGGAAAGACTCTCAGATCTGGACGTTAGTTGGTATAAGATGCTAACATTTTACCAGAATTGAAACCTCTTTGATAAGCAATACCTTCACGGAAACCCAGGGCTTCAGGTGACCTTTTGGTTTTTTTGTTTTGTTTTGTTTTTCTTTTCTAATGTGTGGGAGCCTTTCTCCAGTGCGCCAAGGAGAGGAGAGTCTGCCAGGTCCACAAAGCGGGATACTTGTGTACTGTCTTGGGCAGCAGTGGTCGCAGGCATGTTAGGCGGTTTGCTAACAAAATCAGAGTTTAAACAAGATTGGAAATAGGCAGATAAGTTAATTACAGTTGATTTGGAACTTCCATGGTCACAACTGCTTAATTACATTTTTATTTCTACATGTTTGTGTTTTTCAAAGTACGTCAAGAAAATTATTTTGTTGCTCTCTTTGTGTCTGCGCCCTGCAATTTCTTTCTGCTAGAAGCAGCAGCTGCGCAAGTGACAAAGGCTTCTGGACCGTTTTTGCAGTTTTAAGACAGAGTCTAAGAGAAGTCTCCCCTGCTATTTTCTCTTCTCTTCCTGTCCATTCTCTGCTCTGCTCTTCTGGCGTGTTTTGTTGCAGAATGGTGCCAACCCAACAGTTCTAAAACTGCTCAAGAGAACCAGAAAATAATTTTCAGCGTGGACTTTCAATCATTTGAGATTCCTTTGTCTCTTCAGGTTTGTCTTTACGTCATTAGAAGGAACAAACTCGAGGCCTAGCTTCTCGTTAATTTCTGCCAGCAGTCGTAACTCTCCTTTGGTGTGTGTTCACGGAGTGCATGCTGTGTGCCAAGAGTGAGGCTAGCAGTGGTGCCGGAACAGGATAGAGAAGCCCCCCAGGAAGGGGACTCGGTGGCAGAGCCCGCGCATGGCACGGCTGACGTCCTGGATATGATCCCCAGCACCAGCAGAAAAGAAACAGCAAATTCTTGCAGACGTAGGATAGATTCTTAGGCCAAAGTTATAAGAGAAGTGTGTAAACGATTTCATGAAAACATATAATAAAATTGTCCTTAACTCTGAGTTACGTTTTAGAAAAACAGCATTCTACCAGAATTCAGCAATCACCTACTGACGTAGTATAAAAGAAAAAATTTACAGTTAAGAGAGAAATGAGAATGCAGGAATGTGTCTCCTACTAGAAAAGGGAACAGTGATTGAGAAATTGAAGAAGTTGCTGTCTTCCTTTATTTGTTGAATAAATTCCAAGTATATCGTGTCTTGTAACATTTCTGGGAGCTCGACATGCCCACAGGACGCAGAGAAGCGGGCGCTTGCTGTGGGCACTCGGCCCAGGCCAGGAGGCTGAGCAGTGACCTGAACAGGCAGCGAGGTGCAGCTCGTAGTAAAAGATGGCAAAAAGCACTGCTGAGGACAGCTAGCGTGTTCCAGCGGGGGAGGCAGGTGCCAGGGGCAAGGGAGGCCTGCGTGAGGAAGCCGCGCTCGTGCCAGGATTGAAGAAGGGGAGGGAGTGTGAGCCGTAGAAAAGGAGGAAACTGCAGGCTTGAGACACGCCGCGGGCTGAAGAGGGCTCGGAGAAGGAGCTTGCCCGGCTTTTACTCCAGGTGAGGTGGAAGCTTTTGAAATAGTCTTTGCACGATGTGATGTGGTGTTCTTCAGATTCCTAGTCACTCTGGTTGCCGGACTAGAATCAAATCAGAAACGGGCAAAGCAGGGAGACCTTCAAGCTGGAGACGACAGCGTTGTACCCAAGTGAGGCTTTCCTGTTGCCAGGTGTGCTGGCACATCCCACAGTCGTAGCTCTTCAAGAAGCTGCGAAAGGATCGTAAGTGCAAAGCAACCCTGAACAACTTGGTGAAATGCTGTCTCACAGTATGTTTTTTAAAAGGGTTGGGGACTATTCTCCTTCTGGGTATCTTCTCAGAAGAATTGAAAACATCACACCACCATGATATATGCGTGCACCTATGTTTACAGAAACACAGTTTGTAATAGCTAGATCTTACTAAAAACTCAAATGCCTATTACCTGAGGAGTGGATAAAAAAGATGGGGTCAGTTTATACAGTGGAGTACTATGCAGCCATAAAGAAGGACAAACATTTATAGGTGCATGGATACAATTTATAGCATACTTGTAAGTGAAGTAAACCACAGACACGTGTACAAACATTGTATTGTGAGAAGCTCAAAGAGTAAGATGCAAAATGTACAATAGATAGTATAAAATGGGAAGAAACTGTTCAAAAGGAAGGAGAAACTGGAATTAGGAAAAGGAGGGGGATATATATATATATTATAGGGGCCAGGGAGATGGCTCAGTAGAATAAGCACTTGCAGGGCAAACATCAGGCCCTGAGTTCAATCTCCAATTCCACAAAAACAAAAAAAAACTGAGCTAAAGGGCAGGCCCCCAAAGGCAGAAGGATTTTTCGGGGGCCCAGCCCTAGCTCAGTTCTTTAAGTGGCTGCTTCCACAATGCTGGCAGCCTCAGTTTGCTGTAGTTCGATCCCCACAACACTCCAGCCATGCAAAAGTGCCCTGAAGGCATTCAAGGAGCAAAACACCACCCCCCCCAAAAAAAAAAAAATACCATGTATATATTATATATATCAGTTATACTACTAAGATCTCTTAGTTCATTGAAAAGAAAGATTGGTGCTAATACTGTTTGAACAATGAAACGCCTCTATCTTGCACTCTGAGTAACTAATTTAAAGATAACGATGTGCGATGTATTAACCATTATTAACCTCCTATTCTTGTTTGGAAATTTTGGGATTTTTAAAGAAACTATCTCTTTAAAAAAAAAAATACTTAGGAAACAGCTTCAGAAAGAAGCAAGAACGATGGGACGAATGTGTTTGAAGAAAGGAGAGTGTGAGGGGGATCCATGAACATATCTTACTGTAATAAATTTTTAAGTTAAGGAAAGGGGGGCTGGGATGTGACTCTGTGGGAGGGCGCTTACCCAGCGTGTCTGAGGCCCTGGCTTCAGTCCCTGGTACTCCAAAGTAAGAACAACAAAAAACTGGGAACTGAATAGGTTTTTCCGGGGAGCACAGACCATGTTCCAAGCCACAGAATGAAGCGCTGTGGTTTAGCCTGGCTTTCCCTCACGGTTGATCGGAGTAACTTTTAAGCTGTTGCCTCGCACTCACAAAGACATCAGGTGTGCTCACGAACTGTGAGTACTGGGTCCGCCGCATAGTGCCCAGCCCCACCTTCAGGGCCCTCTCGCAGCCACGCCTCCTGCGCAGGGCACCGAGCGAGCACCAGGAGCGAAGGCAGCGCTGCCCAGTGCCAGTTGCCTGCCTTTAAGGTTTCTAGGCATACACATGGGGTCAAGCAGTGGAACTACGGAGGCTGAGCTTATCAGGCAAACAAATTTGTACTTGTACAGTTACTATGTAGAAAGAACCAAGTCTTTCTGATTCATAGAAGGAGCTCCACAAAATCAAATTGGCCCCCTCCTCCTATTTGGAAGCTCTCGAATGAGAGTGAAAACATTGGTGACAAAACCTCAGTCTGCCGTGAAGTACTTGCCTTAACAGGAGCGTGCTTTGTGGCTGAGAGCCGCTCCCACCAGCTGTCTCCTGGCATTTGGAAACGCGTGGCTTGAGAGCAATTAAAGGACAGTAGTGTGGAAACTGATTTAGGTCCTGGCGAAGCAGCCCCCCTCCCTGGGAGTGTTCCTGTACCTGCTGGCAAGCGGGGTACAGTTGTTGCCACCTAGCCCGAAGTGGAGCCCCATAGCCTTAGGGGATGTGGATGCGCATCTAACCTGTATAAGGTTTGAGTCTTTTTTTTAAGAATTTGAGAAAGTGAGAACTTTATAGTGTTTGGACAGGCTAGCATGTCTGCGTTAGTGTCTTCACTTCATAGTTGAGTGCTGAACTCAGACAGGGCTAGATCGTGCCTAAATGTTACTTAGACACTGCCAAGTGGCACAGGGCACACTGAAGTGAGGTGAAACGCGACAGCAGCTGTGGTCTCTGCTCCTTATGGAGGGATTTTGCCCCAATGGTGAAGAACTGGGGGGCCAGGTTAGCTCAGATCTCACTGTGACTGCGACCACCGTCATTAATGGAGGGGACAAAACCCTGTGCTCCTGAGCTCGTGTTTAGGGTGAGAGCAGTGTTTTCCCAGAATGCCAGTAAGGGTTCTTAAGAGACAGCAGTGCTTTTCTGTTATCTGCAGTCACTTCAGCATTTCTGAAATGGACTTTTACCTATCAGCTTGGAGTTGAGAAAACTGAAAATGTGTAACTTTAATTTTTCTTAATTTAAAGCAACTCAAATATTATTTAAAGTTATCATACTTGCATATAATGGAGCCACTTTATTTCACACATGCTCACTGATTCTTGGAGTAAAGGAAGAATAGGGCTAAGAGCTCGGGATGCGTGGACCTTGTTTATCTGAGTAGCTTAATGTTCTCTTTGTGTGAAAAAATGCTTCACTTTAGAAGTTGCTCAGTGCAATAAATAATAGAGATTTGTTTTGCAAACACTTCTTGTTTCATCTCTTCCAAATTTATCTTTCATGGTAGTATAGCATGAAAATTTTGCCCTTCATGCTTGCTGAAATTGAAGAGCCTCTTGCACAGCCGCCTCTTCCTTCTGTCTTCCAGGAGCTCTTCCCTGCTAACCGGCAGAGTGTGGATCACTTCGCCAAGTACTTCACTGACGCAGGGCTCAAGGAGCTGTCCGACTTCCTCCGAGTGCAGCAGTCCCTGGGCACCAGGAAGGAGCTGCAGAAAGAGCTCCAGGAGCGGCTGTCTCAGGAGTGTCCCATCAAGGAGGTGGGAGGAGGCTGCTGCCACCCGGCGCAGGGAGTGGGCGGGGGATGTGTGCAGGTCACAGGCCCTGGCTGGCCTCCCCCGCGGAGACCCCTCCTCTCCGTTGCCACATGCTCTGTCACTTGTTCCTGCCCTTCAAATTGACTGTGTTGGCTCAGAACCCTCCATTTGATTTCACTGCAGAGTACACTGGAAATGAATGGGTATTTCAACACAAATAACTTAACCTAACAGGCTACTGTTTTATCAAAATATGTCACCTGACACATAGATTTGACTACCTACCATTAGAATATACCATAATATATTTACTATTTTTTTGTAGATTGTCTGATCAGATTACGTGTTTTATTCATGCTTACAGCAGTACAGTGCATCGCTGGGAGTGAATATATAGGCTGGTGTTTTCTTTGTTGTGGTAGTGATGAGACCCAGAGCTTGTGTGTAAGGCAGACCCTCTCCCACTGAGCTGCACTCCAGCCCCCCACCTACATGCACAGTTTGTAAAGCTGTAGTTCAGTGGCCATGTCCGTGTCTGGTTTTTTTTTTAAGTATTGCAGAGAACTTCATATCTGAACAGTTTATAAGACCTGTTAGGTGACCACCCGAAGTTCAGCGGACAAACTTTGCTTACTCCTCAGTGCCCCCCCCCCCAGCCGGTGGGGGTGAACATGCAGCACACCTGGTCCTCAGCTGGTGGGGGTGAACCTGCAGCACACCTGGCTCTCAGCTGGTGGGGGTGAACCTGCAGCACACCTGGCCCTCAGTTGGTGGGGGTGAACCTGCAGCACACTTGGCTCTCAGCTGGTGGGGATGAATCTGCAGCACACGTACCAGAGCAGGTACTCGTAACCATGTGTGAGGGCCAGGGCCAAAGCTCAGTGGCATTCATACCTGCCTGGCAAGCAGAAGGTCCTGAGTTCAATCCCTGGTACCAAAAAAAAGAAAAAAGAGCCCTCTATGCACATGTGAGCCAAGTCACCCCCACGGCCCAGCGTTGGATAGCAGCTTTTTTCTAAACTAAAACCTCAGCACTCTGGTTCCAGTGCAGTAATGGTGCTCAGCGATGAGCAGGTGGTGTGGGGTTGCAGTTGGGCGCCAGTCTCCATGTGGTTTGCCATCCCTGCTGCAAGGCTCCTAGCATGGCTGAGGGCTGGAAATTTTCAGGTTGATACCATCAGCTCTTGGAGGTGTTGTAGCAAGTCCCAGGGCTTTGAGGTCAGCAGTACACTCGATAATTTTCTTCAAGCCAGAGCTTGTACCAGACTTTTCATGGGAAAATAAAGGGAAAACAAAACTCAGTGGGATGCTTTCAGATGCAAGGGTGTCGCCTTGTTGTATAGCTCCCCCGGGCAGCTCCGGGACTGGCATTGCCCAGCTGCTGCTGCTGCTGTTCTGTAGTCCAGGCCAGAAGCCAAAAAAGCAGGGTCTCTTTCCTCACAGGAAGGGGAAATGTCTTGCAGGGAAAACACCCACAGCCACAGCTTAAAGCAGGAGGCGTTAGTTCAGCTCGATGGCAGGCCATGGCTGCCATACCTAACCTACTCAGCCGCAGAGCTTGTTAGCTGGTGCAGGCCCTCTGCGCAGCGGCCTCAGGAGCCTGCCGCCTGCCAGGAGTCCCAGCCCCCAGCCCCCGGAGCTTTGGGGGCAGAGTCCTGCTCTGCCACAAAGATGAACTTGCATCATTTGTAGGAAAATGAATACACTCGACCATGGCGTGAAGTGACATAAATCAGACGCTCAAGGATCACGTGCTTTCTCGTACATAAAACCCACAGTAAACATAGAAGGTTGATAGTCGGAAGTAGGGAGCCCAGTCCTTCCCAAGGGAGGGGAGGGGCAGGGGCTGAGGAAAAGGAGCTAGGAGGCATGAGGCACGGGTGCCAGTGCTGTGCAAGGAAGGTAGCCATGTGCTGCACACGTAGACAGGGAAGGCAGGGAGTGGGAAGTAAAGACAAGAAGGATGAAGAAAGGCTTTCGGGTGTGCTAGGAGCGCGCCCGCCCCCACAAGGAGTGTGAACACTAGGTGCTACGCACATGCACTAGTGCACTGCGATTTAAGGAAAAGACTTAAAATAACCATAACTGGAAAACTAAAGTTAGGCTGCTTGTAAAATAGTACACTTTAGATAAATGGTTTTTACTCATTTCTAAGGCCTTAAACTCAGTCTGTTATTTTATTTCAAAAATAAGCAGCATTCTAAGTAAATATGATATACATTGTCAGGCAGACCTGTATTCTACACTGGTAGAACTGAAAATAAATCTGTATTTATGTGTAATTTAAAGGATAAAAGTAACCTGTCCATATTTCTGAATTGGTGAATGTGGTAGTTCATATGTAGATGTTCCTCAAAGCCACAAGCGCCCATAGGTGGGCTTTTAGCAGACTGGACTGAAGGCTCGTGGTGCTGGGGTTAAGCGTGTGTGGTACTAAATTAGCCCACTAATTGGAATGAGCACAGTCCTGGGTGGCACCAGCCAAACAGTAGGTGGCCTGGTGGGCTAAGAGGGAAGGGAAGGGCAGACCGGCTGCTCGTGGTCGGCTGCCGTACCCTGCTGCGCTCTGCCGCGCCAGCCAGCCTTGGAGCCAGATGACTAGACAAGCCTCTCATGACCACAAGCTGAGTAAGTGTTTCCTCTTGGAACTTGTGGGTGTTGGCTGTTTTGTCTCAACAATGGAAGAAGGAAGACAATATCAAATAAACTTGTCCTCGTGTTTATCGTTTATGTACAACTTTTCACTAAGAATGAGACATGCGCATCAGCAAAAGTAATAATGGAGGAAATCAGTTGTGGAGAATGCAAGTCAGGGAGGCTCAGAATCAGCCAGGCCTGGGGCGCACGCCTGTGACCCGAGTACTCAGTTGAGGCAGGAAGATCGCAGGTTTGAGCCCAGTCTGGTAACTTAGCTAGGTCTTCTTTAAAAACTGTAAAAGGGACAGGAGTGGCTTAGGGTACAGCCCTGTGTTCTGTGCTCAGCCCCTTGCTCCTCCCCCAACAAAAAAGAAATTCAGGTTGAGATCACACTTACAGCTATTTGCCTTCTTGAACCCCCAAGACAGTCAAACTGGCTCATGTGTCAACACTGCCCTTCGGGGTTGCACCACGTAAACATGACTTAGGAAGCAGCAGTGCCCTTGGTCTATGCTAGCTGGATATAAACCTGTTAGTGTGGGGACTAGAAATCAACCACCTTTGAGCACAAATCGTGCTTTTTATTTCTTCTGTAATCTGACAGTATGTGCCAGGAAAGGAAGAAGTGAACAGAACATTGCCTAAGCTGCCTCTCCCCTTTCGCTGACCAGACGGCGAGTAGGGAGCCCTCCGCCTCCTGTTGCTTCCTGACCCTCCTCCTGCTCAATGCTGCAGGTGGTGCTTTATGTCAAAGAGGAGATGAAGAGGAACGACCTCCCAGAAACTGCCGTGATTGGGCTTCTGTGGACCTGCATAATGAACGCTGTGGAATGGAACAAGAAGGAAGAACTCGTTGCTGAGCAGGCCCTGAAGCACCTGAAGGTAAAAGGGCCACCATGTCGCTTGAGAGCAGGAGGAACTGGGGCGTGTGCCCAGAATCCCAGCACCTGAGAGGCCGGGGCAGGAGATCACAGAGCCAAGCTCAGCCTGGGAGACTGAGGCCCCATCTCAGAAAAGACACACAAGGCTGGGTGTAGCAGTTAGGCTCCACCTGTGAGTGTCCCAGAATTAAGCCAAATACATGCAATCTGATGTTTTCTCTGATTTGCTGCTGTCTGATATGCTCCAGATAGAAAAATATAGGCAATGTCACAGAATAAATTTTTAGCAAAAATAATTCCAGAAAAGTCATGGGATCATCATACATGATGGGCACGTTATAGAGAAATATAACCTAAATTATTCATTCTCTTTCTGTTCCATGTGACAAAAACTTAGAAAACTATAAATTGATAATAGAATTTATTGAGTATCTGACTGGCCAAAGAAGTCAACTAATTATTGTATACCAGTTGCATATTTCTGTGCATTGACAAAGGTTTTTCCTCTTACTGTTTTCTCACTGTAAAACTCTTGCCTCTTGCTTTTGCGCTTGAACTGGTAAGCCAGGATCAAAGTCATAGAAGACGTCTTTCAGCGTGTCTGAGAACAAGGGAGCCAGACGTGCAGGTGCCTCAGGGAAGAGAGTGCTGAGTGGAGAGGGCCTTAACACAGACAGTGGCCATCCATGAGTGGGAGTAGCCTGGGACATTTGAGATGAAGGAGACAGTGGGAAGGGGTGGCCAGCGAGGGCTCGGAGCATCCTGGAGGAGGAAGCCGCTCTTGCGGTGCTGACGTGGAGAACAGGTGTTCCGCATGGGAGGTACAGTGGGTGTCTATCAAAGGAGCGCTTCGTGGCTCATCTCTTCTTAGAGGTACAGTGAGAAAATCCACAGGGATAAAGGCAGTTCATTTTCATGGGACACGGTACGGTAAGAAACCCTGGAACTCAGTATTTTCCCAGCAGACCTCCAGGTGGGTGTTCAGTCTCAGGAGTGTGGGCACCATAGACCCCACACGAGTAATGGCTTTCCCATCCACCTCTCTTCTAGCAATACGCTCCCCTGCTGGCTGTGTTCAGCTCCCAAGGCCAGTCCGAGCTGATCCTCCTCCAGAAGGTCCAGGAGTACTGTTACGACAACATCCACTTCATGAAAGCCTTTCAGAAGATCGTGGTTCTCTTTTACAAAGGTACCGTCACGTTGTTCCAGTATCGCTTCTTGTCCTGTTGGAGCCCTGTGAGGGCAGAGCGGGGCTTAGGCAGAGCTCACGGGGCGCGGGCCCTGAGCGGCAGCTGAGTTGGGGCTGCCCCCGCCACAGAGTCCTGCGTACTGCGGGGAGCCATCCTGACGGGTCCGGGCATTGCTCCCTGGTGGACGTTGCCTGAGGATGAGCTGGTTATTGTTTCTGGGTGGTGAGAGAACGTAATTATGTGAGATAATGGAGTCTGCTGTTAAATTGTAACAATTAGCTTTAATAACAATGATTATCAAAATGCTATATATACTGTGTTCAGACCTTTTTCAGTGCCATAAAGCTGACTTGAAAATTGCTGAAATAATTAGCCTTTTCACTTGGCATCTTAGTCACTTGGCTCCGGCAATTTCTTATTTTCCAAAGAAATGGCTATTTTTAGGTTTTCACATTTACTGCCTTTTCATCGCATTTATAAAGTTTAGGTTGTCATGGCAACTGCCACTAAAAATGAAAGCTAAAGGTTCTAACTGATCTGTACCTACATTAGGAAAAAGATCCTATAATCGTCATTGGTCTGTATTTATGTCCCTTTATGAAGGAGAGAAAGTGCACCTCAGAAATATACTTTGAACATTATAAAATTCACATCAGAAGTTGAAAGCATAAATGACATAATACAAGAATTCAGTAATAGCTGTTAAATGTTTATTCCCTTTAATGTATTTGAAAATTGTCAGTTGTATGTGAAGGTTTGGAATGTGGAATAGAAGGCTTTTACATTAATGATTAATAGCTATTGTTTAAATGTGTAAGAGCATTTCACAATGCATTTTAACTACCTATCTATATTCTTCAGACATACACATCTTGCTCACAAGTATTTGGGTGCTATTTTACTTGTGCGGCGCACTCAAGCGTTGAGTGACAATAATTATGTCAGCGGGGGAATGTGGTAACTTCTAATTCCAATCTGAAGTTGGCCACTGTTGAATTTAATGGATGTAGCCTTAAAATAGCAGTGTCTTAAAACTAGGACACAGCAAATGATACAAAAGTGACCCATCAGAAGCAGACTAGCAGATAACATTGCCCACCCACACATGATACCAGTAGCCAAGAATGAGAAACGATCCACTGAGCCAGGGGCCACTTCTGGGTCCACTGTACCAGCAGCCGACTCCATTCGCAGGACTGAGAGGCCACTCAGTGCTGCAGTTTTTTCCACTACAGAAAAGCAAACTGCTTGCTAACTAGTTTACGGAACAATTTCCTTTCTTTAGGAAATCTTTTATCCTTTAGTAGATAAAATCCACCAAAAAATGTGCTAGCCACTTGTTGGCAGCGACACCCAGGTGGCATCAGAGCCACCAGAATTTTCTAAGTTTGTCACTTCGCCCACTGATGCCAGCACCCTCCCCATCATGCTCCTTGTAACAGTCGGGGACAGATGATGAACTGGCTGGTTTATTTTCTATTCTTCAGTCACAAATGCTAAGGAGTAGGATGTGAAATGATGAAGTTGCCCAAGTGGGTACCAGGAGGTTAAAGAGGCACTAGCTCCCCCTTCGGCCATTTATTAATTCACTAGGCACTTAGCTGGGAAACAGGTTAGAGTCCGTGGCAAGTATGAGCAGGCCCCGGAGATGTGGGCAGGGTGGCCACAGGGCCTCCATACAGGGCTACATCCCCAGCTCCTAGTTTAGTTTAGTTTAGTTTACTCTTTGTTTTGAGATAGGATTCCTCTGGGTTGCCAGGCTGGACTCAAACTCGCCATTGTCCTGCCTCAGCCTCCCAGAGTCCAGGGATAACAGGCCTCATACCGAGCTTTGCCATCAATTTTATTTGACTGTGTTGATGTTGTTTTTAATTCAACTTATTCTTGGAAATGAAAGCAGGAATCTTTTTTTTTTCTCTTTTTTTTTCAAAAGGAATCCTAAAAATGTATCACTGAAGCCTTAAGACTAAATATTACTCTTCTAAGTAATTTCATAGTTTTCCAAAAGATTTATATATACACTCTGCTTTACTAAATAATCATATACTTTCTCTTGAGACTGTGGAGGCCCAGAAGACTAATTATTCCATGTCATTATTAAGCATGTTACATACTATACTGTGTTCATGTCCATAATTTCTTTTTTTTAAGCAGCTTTTTACTTTGCTATTACTTGGTTCAATGAATGCCTGTCTACCAGCAAGCAGGTATTTCTGCAGGGATTTGGGTGCTCTGTTTCTGCTTTATAGGCCTAAAAAGAGCGATGAAAGTGGATTTTTTCATACCCTATTGTGTACTAGACTACCTGGAGAACTTGTAAGACATAAATTCCACAGGCTCTGGCGTAGAGCCTGGGGTGTGCCTGCGACTTCACAGCCGACACGCTTTGGTGGGTGCTGCGACTGCACCGGGACTGCTGGTCCAGGGGCTTTGAGTTCCTGAAGCAGCGGCTGCCGGGAGCTGCAGCAGCATATTCAGGATTATATTTATTCCGTGCATACAGACACATTTTTAAATACCAGAGCGTGTCATTTTATGTAGTAATGTGGATTCCTTTCAAGGAATATTTTCTTTTAAAGCAACCTTTCAAAAATGTAATAGAAATCATTGCTTTTTCATTTTTATCTTTCTTACATGCAGCCACAGCTTTGCTAATATCTCTGGAACTGTGGGAATATGATTCACCTTACTGCTGTATTTCAACATTATTTGTTGCCCTTGTTGAAATATTTAAAAATCTTCTATGTAATGTAGGAATGAAGGTGCATTAAACTATAAAAGACGTTGGGGCAGTGACATAAATGGATGACGACTAGTCACTTAGCAGACATTCACTTTGTGTGTTGAAAACCGAGATTTTTGTATTTTTAAAACAAGAAGAAAAAGTAAATCCACAATTATCTTTCAAACATCACATTATACACTTTTCAAAATAATTTCTCCTCCTGAAGATAAATGCCAGTCTCAGCAAATAGGTCTATATATAAAATTTACATTTTTTTAAGTACTGTTATTATCTGTCACAGGTTTTCTTACTTGCAGCACTTAAATTCTGTCCCCCATGCACATTTTTCTAAAAGGAGTTTATTATTCATCTCAGAAGTGAGTGCCATTCTCAGCAGATACTCCTGGCATTCTTAGGGGTAATTATTTTTTATTTGTTCCCTAGGTGACATCCCTAATAAGAAATTGAGTTTTCTGAGTTCTAAGTGACACAGTTATAGAAATAACTAATGTTTTGTAAAGCTTAACAAGCCTCCGACCACTCTCACAGAATTGTCTCTTGGATTCTCATGAACACCTAGAGGTCAGATTTGAACTCTCAGAATGGAGAGTTCTTCTTAATGGCCAAGTCAGTGTAGTTCTTCAGTATAACTATATTGAATGTATCCTGCGTGGCAGGTCTTACGGTGTTGAAAACAGGGTGAGCAGAGTAGCTCCCCACTTCCTGAAGCTCGGGGCCTAGAGGAAAGCAGAGTTGCAGTCCCTGTGTTAGTTGCTAACATCAGCCCTCCAGGAGAGGGTGTGAAGCGGGAGGAGGTGGGCAAGAGAGCAGCCGACTTACAGTGGAAGTTCCCAGGGAACGATAAAAGAGCTCTCGGGGGATGCAGGTAATTCCGTCATACTTTAGGGGGACTTGGCCTGATGGGCGGACCAGGAAATCCTCTGTGGTCTGTGGGAGCTGTGTGGATGGGTCGTTTGTCTTTTTCCTTACCGTGTTTTCATTGTATTCTGAGTGGGTCTTTATGAAAAATCTAGGCAGAAACGTAGTGGTCTGCCACTTGTAATTAACCCACCTTCCCACTCTCCTCTACTACGAAAAGATACTGCTGCTCTTCATTCCTCAATGAAAGTCCTTGTCTTTAGACTGTTTACTGAAGTTGATTATCTACTCAGACTTTATCATGCTTGTGTTGTACCTTGTAAGTTGTCCTGTGTTGTTGCTTCAGTCCCCTCTTTCTGTTGATTCCTGGTGCTGGACGTTTGGTCTTCCAGCAAGTGGATGGTGCTGGCTTGGGCTGTTAGCTTCCCAGCACTCAGCCTTGCACTGTTTATGTGGTTCTAGGTGGGAACCAGTTGACAGATTTTTGCCTGTTGTCTTAGTTACTTTCTCCTCGCTGAGACAAAATTCCTGATAACCACAGCTTGGAGGACGGGTTTATTCTGGCCACATTTTAGGGTTCTTCGTACTGGCAGGTGGAAGAACCGTGGCTGCAGGGAGCTGCTCATCCGGTGGCAGACAGGAAGCAAAGTGAGGGAGCAAGCGGCGGGGAAAGGAGACCCTTCCAGGTCACACCCCAGCCCCAGCCCCTCCAGACCACCCCTGTTCCCCACCAGCACGTGTGGCTGCAGCGCCCCGTCATTCAGTCACCTTTCACACATTCCACCTCTGAGCACATTAAGTTAGATAGATGTAGACCACAGCACCCGCAGGTCTGTCTGCACTGGCAAGTTTTAGCAGATGCAAGGCCTCCCTCAGCCTCTGTGGGGCAGTAAAGCACAGGATGAGCTCTTGGCCTGCAGCAGGAGCCGCAGGTAGTCTGCTGGAGCAGCTCTCCGCTGTGTGCTCTATCATCCCCTGCTCATTAGGGCGTGGCAAGGAAGAGCCATTTCCTTTTGTGTGTGTGTCACATCCCCTAATTGTACTTGCTAATAATCATTGCTCAGTAGTATGCTTATGTAGTTTATAAATTGAAGAATTTAATTCAATTCAAAATTGTCTTACAAGCAAACACTTTAAAAATCACTGGTCTAAATAGCAAGAACCTTGAAGGTAGTTTGCCAGTTAAGTAAAAGTAACTGACAAAAATCTCTGTTCTTGATAAAAGTGTGTGATTCTGCCCAGGAGCAAGGCACTTGCTGACCTGTAACTGCCTGTCCCTTCCCTCTGCAGGAGCGGGGCTTTGAGAGCTTCTGAAAGTCTCTCTCCTAACTCAGCAGAGTAGGGAGCTGGGAACAAGTGGCCAGAAGCTAAGGACTTCGGGTCGGAAAAACTCTTGTACTTGCAGTTTTTCTTCTTCTGAAAATTTTGTTACGGTGTATTTGATGATAAAAGTAAACAAACCATGTTGTCTAAAATGAGTCATGTGCATTTGTGGTCAGTTCTATCTGCTCACTACAATCAAAGAGATTTTTTAAAGTCATTTCTTAAGAAGGGGAAATACTTCTGTTTTATTATTTAAAAAAAATAGTGATGGAGCTGGGGAGATAGCTCGGTGGAGTGTTTCCCTGGCAAGCACAAGGTCCTGAGTTCGATCCCTGGTACCACCAGAAAGTAAACAGTGATGTTTTAAAGGAAAACAGTATTAAATCATTTCTGCTAGGATTATATTGACTCCCAAGAATGTCATTAGTGGAGTTATCAGCATTTGTAATGAGTTGAGCACCCACTAGGAACCAAAATAAATATTGTTCATCTGTTTACTATCTTATTTCCTACTCATATTCCCAAAAACCACTCATTAGAATACTGGTAAGACTATGTACGCTGTTCTTTTTATATTTTCTTTCTTTTTTTTTTAACATTAGAAGCATTTGTGTAAGTATAGAACTTAAGAGTTATGTGTGTGTTGACCTACACCAGAGCCAAGAAGCTTGTATTGGTCAGTTCTCCTAAGAGGGCTTTGACCAGCAGACACAGCTTCAAGGAGGAAGGGCTTATTCATAGGGCTGTGCCTGTGATGTCCACTACAGGGCACAAGCATGGTGGGGTGCAGAGGAAGTAACAGCCAGATAGCATACCCAGTGTCACCCCCATGGTGCACCATGGTGTTCCCAGATACCCAGAGTGTGCTTTGCTAATCTGCTGGGTGCTTTTATTCCACTCAGATTGAAGGTCATGATTGTCGGCCACACTCATCTTTTCTTTTTGGGTTTGTTTTTTGTTTTTTTGTTTGTTTGTTTTTGTTTTTTATGGGGGATGGCTGGACAGAGTCTCACTGTGTAGTTGAAGTTCAAGACGATCCTCCTGCCTCAGACCCCAAGTGCTAGGACCACAGGCGTGCAACAGCATACCTGGTAGTCACACTCCGTGTCTTTATATGTAATCATTAGTGCATAATCTGTAGCCTATCTACATTTTTTCCCATTGTCATTTCTCCCTACAAAAAGAAAATCCCCTTCAAAGAGCAGTCATTTGAGGTTACTCCTTAATCAAGAATGGTTCAACTTGGCAAGACATGGGGTGTCCTAAACTGCTGGAGCTGCTGATTCATTTGTACAATTACAAAATAACCCTACCTCCTCCTGGCCAGTTACACTTCCAAGTCCCAGCAGTAACCCATAGACTACGTTGTATCATGCCTGATGAGTTCTGCATCATCATAACTAAAGCATTAAACTGTTACAGCACTGTGCTGCAGGAAATGAATTTGGATTCTAGTACATTTCCAACTTAGATTTCTTTCTTTTCTAATAGAGCTTTAAATATAAAGAGATTGCCTTTTTTTAATGAAGTTATTGGGCCTGAAGTTGTTCTTATACATGATGTTCACGTAATAACTTTGACATCTTTGACTTGAAATTTCAGCTGATGTTTTGAGTGAAGAAGCAATACTGAAATGGTATAAGGAAGCACATGTTGCCAAAGGCAAAAGTGTTTTTCTTGACCAGATGAAGAAGTTTGTTGAGTGGCTACAAAACGCAGAAGAAGGTAAGCTTCCCTTTAATACCTTGATGGCCATTCAACAAATACTTTGTCACTGTATTTTCAATTATGTGCCTCTTCCATAGATTGCTTTTTCTTGCTTTCCCAAAACTATAGTTCTCAATGTGTCTCCCAGATCAGATACTTTGCCTGAGTGCTCCTTCCTGAAAGCAAAATAATCAAAATTATCAGTGATATTTATAAAAATGAAAGAAACTCAAATGGCCCTTCCAGATAAAAGACAGCAAGGAAGATTTAAGAGGGAGATCAGTGGAAACAGAAGGGAAAAATCCCTCAGGCTCACCCATTAGGGGGCTGCATAGATTTTTCTACATGTTCCATGTAGCTGGTGTTTTTAAAAGTAAAAGAATAATTATGAATGACAGCAAGTCTCATTAAGATTGAGAATTTATTTTAGATGATGCAAAAAAATAAAAGAGGTTACAGTCTCAAAAAATTATATGAGCCTGTTATATTTTTAGAAAGAGTTCAATTCTTTTAAAGCAGAAAAGCTCAAAAGTTTGCTTTCTGCGCTCAGACCTGAAGCTGTTGCCTGAGTGGTTTCAGGTCAGCGACAGTGCTGGGGATGCTGGTAATTAGAAACTCTCAGGATCTCACTTACAAGCATCTGCAAAAAAATACCTGGTTTTTCTCTTTCTTCTTTCCTAGAATCGGAATCAGAAGGTGAAGAAAATTAAGCTGCTGGACAAGCACAATGTCTAGGTTCCCACCCCACACTCTGATTAGGAATGCTGAAACATTTGGGGAGAGAATCGCGGCTTCTGTTTTCACAATGGAAAAATAAATAGGATAGGCTTCCCTTGTGTGGAGGGGAACGGTTTTCATTTTCGTTTTGTTTTTAAATGGAGCCCTGAGGCATCAGCTGTTACACTTGGGACTCTACCTCTCACTCTGTACGCTAACTTAAGCCATTCACCGAGGAGTCCAGTAGGAAGCAGAAATTAATTACTCAGCAGACTCCTTTTTTAGCTGTATTTTTCAGGTACTGTGTGGTGAACGCCCACTGGTGTCTATTACAGGGCCACTTTGGTAGTTGTGTATCAGCTCGTGTATGTGATTTGACAAACCAGTTTTTTAAAATAAACAGCTTTTTAAAAACCTGCGCTTATATTCTCAGAGCTTTCATTTCTTTACTGTATGTGACTTCTGGTCACGTGGCACTTTAGCATGACCAGTTTTTCCTGACCAAAATCCTGAATAACTGCATTTCTTTTCCATAAACACTGCTGTATTCCTTTTATCCTCAGAAGCAGTACATTTCGGGGCCGGGGAGATGGCTCAGTAGAAAGCGCTTCCCTGGCAAGTGCAAGGGCCTGAGTTCAATCCCCCGTTACGCCAAAAAAAAGCAGTAAATTTCGTCTTCAGGGTGAAGTAGAGGCAAACTCAAACTATACATGCACATTGCCATTGACACCAGAATAATTATTAGCCATGTACATTATAGTGACAAAAACGTTTCTCTTGTTGCCATTAGCTCTATGTAGAGGACAGATTTTTTTAATGTGTATATGCAAATAGGTCTTTTTATTAGTAGATGATTATGTAAGTCTTTCCTAACTTTTTTTTTTTATCTGTTTTGAGACAGCGTCTCATTATGCAGTTCAGGCTGACCTTGGCGCTCACTTTGTAGTCCAAGCTCAAACTCAAGGATCATCCTGCCTCAGCCTCCCACCACCAGGCCTCCCTCAGTCTTTCCTAACTCCTGAGAAACCTAAGATTCTGCTCTGTAACTGTTAGAGGAAAGGGAAACATTTGATCTAACAGTCAAGACTGAAAAGAGGCTGCGTTAGGAACACTGCTGCTCACCAGCATGAAGTATGAAAAATTCTGTCATTGTGGGCTCATCATACAGGCCCAAAAGGTAGTTTCCTATCTGTTGTCAGGAAGAAATACGTACTGTCCATGGCCGGGTCACGTCCCTGAAGGTATGCGATAAATTCTGCCCACTTCTGAGATGCCAACCCTTGTCAAAGGTTTTTTCTTTGGGAAGGGGTGGCAGGCCATCAACGTAGGTCTCGGCTGTCTGCCTTTCGATTTGCCTGAAAGTGAAGTTATACATAAGCGGTACTCCCACCATCCAGGGTATATGAAGTCACTTTCCCGTCGTGGCAGGGACCGTGGTGACTAAAGGAGGGGAAGCTTACTTCGGCTCACGTTTTCCAGCCTGTATTGGCGGACTCCAGCGCAGAAACCACGTGACTGGAGGAGCTGGTGGAGGAAGGCCGCGCAAGGCAGGATGGGCAGGAAGCGGGGAAGGGAGGAGGAATTAGCACTTCCGGGTCACCCTGCAGTGCGTGACCTGCCGGCTGCACCTCTTGGCAGCATAGCTGCTAAAACCCGGTTAGGGGTGAGTCCACTGGATGGGCGCGAAGCCGAAAAAGTTGTTTTTATCTTGTGCCTATTTTAGTTTCTTTAAAAGAGCACCCGGTGTACTTACAATATTTTTAAAATAGCATGTATTTTGCAAAATATTAAAGGCTTTTGGTAGGAACTTTAGAATACTCAGTTTTCAGCCGCAAAGAGGAACATTCCTCACAATCTTATATTTACAAATAAAATTTTGCTTAATTCTTTAATAAAAGTCCAGGACTGGGGCTACAGCTGAGTAGCACAGTGCTTGCCTACAAAGCGTGAGGGCCTAACTTCACTCTTCAAAAATGCAAAAACAAAAAGTCATTTTTTTTAAAAGAGAAAAAACAAAATTATACAGAATTTTTAAACAAGAGGATGGGGCCGGGGCGATAGCTCAGCAGCGAAAGTGCCTGCGAAGTTCATTCCCGGGTACCACACACACGCACGCACACACACACGCACCCGCACACACAGGAAATTAGCCGTGGTTATTATATTGCATATTGTTATCTTCAAAGTAGTTGTTCAGGTGACCAGCTACAGGCGTGCAGAATTGGTCAGGCAGTGTGAGCACTAACAGGTCCTTTCGATGAACAATATTCTGTAACATTTTTACTGTATCAGTACAGTATTCTTCAAAAACATGATTTTTAAACATAAGCAATTGTTCTTGGTATAGACAGGGCATAATTTAATTTTCATTCTGTTCTATATAGTATTTTATAGTTTTTTGCTTTTAAAATTTGCTGTTTTATAGCATTCGTGTAAATTTTTGTTTTTCAATAAAAAAAATGGAATTTGGGTTAGAAGATTGGAATGTCTTTAACTCAACCTGATCTTGTTTTATGAATTTGGGTCTCTATGTTTGCATGCATTTTATTGTCATTCTGGACATAGTTCAAGGAGATGCCATAGGACTAACATGGAGAATATATAATAACCAGAAAAGCTTTCAGCCAAAGAATAAGTAATCAGTGGGCAAATGATCTGAACAGTTTTCAAAGGAAGTACAGATAGGTGATGAATGATAGAAAAAGGACTCACCCTCTCACCCGCGTTAGCTGTCGTAGAACTGTAAATCAGTACTACAATGAAGTTTGACATGGTAATACACACCTGTAATCCCACCACTTAGGCTGAGGCAGGAGCACCACCATGAGTTCGAGACCAGACTGAACTACATAGCAAGACCCTGTCTCAAAACAAATACACTGAGATAGTGTCACACCCTAGTCAGAATGGCTATTATAAAAATAGTATGCAGAGCTGGGGAAATAGCTTGTGGTCTAAGCATCTGCCTGGCAAGCACAAGGATCTGGGTTCAGTCCCTGGTACCACATACTGTGCCAGCCATGGAAACCAGGCGGCGTGGCACACACCCGTAATCCTAGCACTTGGGTGGCTGAGATAGGAGGATCACTGTAAGTTCAAACTGCTTAGCAAGACCCTGTACCAAGTAAATGAATAGATTTCTTTTTATTTAAAAATAATATGCACACTATCATAGATAATAGTATGAAAGTTCCTCAAAAAATTAAAAGTAGAAATACTTGGAAAAAATTGAAACAGTATATAAAGGAGACACCTGCATAACTCTTGTATTATTTACAATGGCCAAGTTAAGGAATTAGCCTAGGCACCCACCTACAAATGGTTGTGTACAAAAACACTCTGTGTAAATGCACAAAGGAAAGTTGTCCAGCCATAAAGAGGAAACCTTGTCATTTGCAGGAAGACAAGTGCCATTGCATGTTTCCTCTCAGATGTAGACACAGAGAACCCAAAAATAAAAGAGGGGGCCTGTCCTTTCAAAACATGATAGCCTTCAAAGCCTCTCCTGATAGCCATTCCTACACTGCTGTGGCCCTTGTGGAATAGGTAAGTATACTAGTGTTTCTTTCAGGACACTTGATAGTTACCATTTTTACACCTTAGATTGTTGTAGTTCATGCATATAAACCTACCTACTCAGGAGACTGAGGCAGAAGAATCTAAAATTCAAGTCCAACCTGTACAATTTAGTGACTTAAACCTTATCTGAACATTTTTTTCGAAAACGCTGTGGATGTAGCTCAGTGGTACATAGCTTGTGTAGCATGTGTGAGGCTCTACATTGAATCTCAAGCACAAGAAAAAAAAATGTACACCTTGCTTTTGCTATGTTGTTCCTATACAATATACAGAAAAATAGAGCTAAGTCTGTACCTTGAATGGAAACAACTGTTTAATCAAGAGTCAAATGAAGAAAGTGAACATTAGTTTGTGTGCCATCCTCCCAACTCCAACTGAGGAGGAAAATCATGACCCTGGATTCTGACGGCAGGGACTTGTGCCTGTTGGAAGTGCATACGCCTAGTGTTGTTTGGCTAATGTGTTCTCTCACTCAGCACCATTTCGCTTTGTTCTGTTTGTTGTCTGTGTAGAGTTAGTTTCTACAGTGGGATTAGGTGGACACAGTTGAGCTCCCGACAATAATGCCCAGTTCGCAGCAATAATACACAAATCATGGGAACATTGCTTTTAATAAACCAACCTGTTGCACTCCTCCCTTTGGGGCACTGGAAGTAATTCCTAGGCACACGTCTGTTATGCAGGAATAACTGGAGCGTGTGCTTTTCCTCAGGCAAGTCATTACAAAGAGAAAATCACCCTTGCCTTCTCTGAAAGTGTAGTCATATTTTGAAGGGTAGATTTGAAAAAGAAGAACGAAGCCTAGAGGGCTGTGGCTTCCGGTTGGGTATGCTTCAGCAAACATTGGGCTTCTGCTGCAGAGTAGAGGAGTAGAGCAAAGAGTTAGAAACTGGTTGGCCCAAGCTTAGAGCCCCCAGGCTGGCTTTTAATTAACTGTTTAACCAATTACCCCGACACTTGGCACTTGGTGATTACTTGGCTTGCTTATAAAATAAGAGTCCTTACAATTAACAAACTTTTGTTTTATCAGATTCTTAGACCAGAGACCTAAGAAAGGAGCAAAAAGGGCTGCTTTAAATTTGTGCTCCACCCTAGCCCCACCAAGTGCCTGATGCAGTCTTTCTCAGCCATGTCCAGCTTTGCATGTCTTACAAGTTCTCAAGAGAAGCCAATCTTTCTGCAGCAGGACCACACTCTGAAAAGTGCTGGCTAAGTGGTTACTAAGATCTGGTCTGGTGCTGACTTTCTATAATCCATTGTATCTTCTGTGGAGAAGATGGACTGTATTTTCCTTAACTCTATTTTGATTGCTATATATCATAACACGTATCTTCACAGGAAGTTGGCATTCAGTAAATGTTCAAGTGCATAAATGAGCAGATGTGTATTAAGAATTCCCTTTTTAGAAAGTTAATTGGTTGTACTTTTAATAGTACATCTGCTTTACATAATGTTTACAAAACTCATGAGTAGTTAATGCATGTACATAACTCATCTTAATTCCTAATCTCATCCCCTTTCCTTTCCATCCCACCCTTCCACCTCTTGAGCTTCAAGTTTGAAAAAGATTCATCTCCCTATTTCCCTATTGTCTTTTATTTTGTTCTTGTTTGAATTTCTCATATAAGAGAAACCATGTGGTATTTAAGCCTGTGTGTCTGATTGACTTAACTTTATGACCTAAAGGTGTGTCCACTTCCCTAAACATGACTCAGGTTTTTGGGGTTTTTTTTTGTTTGTTGGTTTGGTTTTTTGCGGAACCGGGAATTGAACTCAGGCCCTTGCAGCTTGCCAGGGAAGCGCTTATTCCACTGAGCCATCTCCCCGGCCCCAACATGACTCAGGTTGATCCTTATGGCACAGTAGTACTCTATTGTGTATAAATGCTACATCTTCTATATTCATTCATCTACTAGTTATAGAGAGCTCTTCCTGGGTCTTGTCTCAGTCCAGGAAGTTTATATTTGTAATCCCATGGGTAAGTTATTGGAATCCCTTCAAGTTAATTCTAATCTACCACTTCCAGAGCAAACCACAGTGAGAATAAAGACACTAAAGTATATTTATACTTATGGGGAGCCAAGGGGTCCTAAGTCCAGCCATGGTGATGGCTGTCCTGAACAAAAGGCCTTGACCCAGGGCTGAACACAGGTTTTATTCAACCATGAAGGAGGAGTGTCTTGAGGATGACTGAGAATGGCAGGAAATAGGTAGGTACTGTGAGCTGGGCTAGGTGGGAGGCCTGAATTTACCTCTGCAACATGCAGAGACAAGGATCTGCAGAGAGTAATCTGCATTACACAATTGAGGTAGTATCTAATGTTTTGAGATCCGGAGCCTCAGCTCTGATGTGTGATCTTTCAAGCCCCAGACAGTCACAGACTCCATCTCAAGACGCAACCCCAGCTGACAGCATGGAGCATTGGCGCTTTGTACCATCTGCAGCCTGCTCTTAATAAAGTGCAGCAGGTGGGGGTTACTGGGAAACACCTGTGTCATCCTCAGATGTAAGCACCAGCACCTCAGCTAGACCAATATGAGTTGCTTAAAGCCAGTGGAAGGGATAAGGAAATGTCCTAGCCAGCTCTGTACATATCAGTACATGGAAATAGTCAGGCTCAGCCAACATGGAGACAATTGCTCTTCTTTCAAGGAAAGCTGCCCAGCTGGTCCTCCATGATTGGTGAGCACATAGGCTACTTCCAAGTCTAAGCTATCATTTTTTAAAACTGTGTGTGATCATGCATCCCCTTAATCCCAGCTACTCAGGAGGCTGAGGCGGTAGAAGGCAAGTTCAAGCCTATCTACTGGGCAATTGAGCAAGAACCTGTTTCAAAATAAAAAATGTTAAAAGCTAACAGTACAACTTAGTGTGAAGGCCCTAGAATCAATCCCTAGTACAAAAATATATATATATATTTTCAAAGAGTTGATAATCAGTACATTCTGTTTTTATACCTCTTGTTAAAAAAAAAAAAAAAAAAAAAAAAAAACCTTCAACATTGAAACCACAGTCTGCCTCCTTCCTACTTAGTATTTGGTTGAATGGACTAAATAGAAATCTGTCATTGCTGTGTCATTCTGTGAGGAGCCAATGAAAAGTATTCCCTTTGTTTATAAAATGATTCTGACACTGCTTTCTTATGTTTACAAATAAAGCAAAACTACTTTCCTGTGTGGATTGTCTGACCTGGTAACAAAACACATTTTGCATGTATTGGCCAGCCGTGCTTGCACCCAAGAACAGATCTGAGGAAGGTAAAGTGTCTCTGGGCTTGATCTATTGTTCATCCTCCACCTTTAGTGCATGTCATATCATCTAGATGGCGTCTGCATTACACATTGCTGGCAGCAGGCCCAGGGTTTCCAGCTCAGCCCTGGGGTGGTCTTGCAGATGGGCCTTGCTGATGAGTTTCCAGGTTTGGCTAGTCCATGCCACTCACAGAACTAGGGGTTTGGTGGTTTCCAATCCCCTTATTTTAAGCCATGTTGAAGCTGCCCAGCTCTAAAGAGGAAGATCTTGCTTTAGACCATCTCAAAAGCTATTGAATCTGCATAACTTTTAATTCTCCAAAACTCTGTCTTCAATGAAATCCTAGAATACCCTTAAGAGGCACAGGTGGGTTGGAAACAACCTTAACTTCTTACAGCAGACTTAACTCTTTTTAGTAAATATTGGGCTTTACTTTCTCAGTCTTAGCCTTTCTCCATTAGCAAGAAAATACCATTTTTATGACTGTGGTTCCAGCCCAACAGCCTCAGTGGTGCCAGGCAGCTAGAAAAGCTGTTGACAGGATCCCCCAGTCCTGCAAGTGAGAAGCTGGGTGGATCCAGTCATTTGTTTCCCAAGTCTTCCTGGCAATTCTGATGCACACTTGGACTGCATAGCCCTAATTTAACCTCCATGTGTCAATGCTTCTTGGGAAACATCCTGAAAAGGATAAGGAGGTAATGAGCAATTATTGAGCGGGATTGGTCCAAGACAAGGCATTCCTGAAGTGGTAAATCTCACTTTCTTGGAGACTTTAGTGACTGAAAATGGAAACTTGAAAAATATCTCTGGAGATAATGTGACTTAGCAACTTTCGGTAGCTTTCACCTAATATAAAGCAGTACATGTCACTGCCCTGTGGCATGATGACTCACACCAAGGTGGGGAGGTAGGTGGCTGGTAGCAGGAACTCATTCCCAGTCCTATGAGAATGCTGTCTAAAAGCTGATTTTCCTCATTTTTCTTCTTGGACAATGAGATAAGTGTCTTCCCTCTTCATAGCACTCTCATCAACACCAACAAAAGCACACTTCTCAGGGTCAAATAACAGCTCTTTGACAGACAGGAGAATAAAACAAATGAGTATTTACAACAATCTCAAAACCAGGTTCTGGGTTACAGAGAGAATCGCAGGGGCAACAGGGTGAAGGATGAATGTAGAGTCCAGGTAGCCAGGCACTAGGCTATCCAGCTTGCAACAAAAGATCAAACATTTCTGATGTAGCACTAAAGCTGAGCATAAAATAGCAGATGAAATATTTGATCATTTCTCTTCTCTTGGCACAACTTTACTGCTTTTCCATGAAATTTAGTAAAGCTACTCACTTTGCCCATATGGCCTGTACTCTTATTCAAATCAAAACATGTTCTACTCAGAGCATGTAGGGACCAAATGAGTTCTAAATGTGAAGAGCAATGCCAATAGTCCATGGATTATTTACAAGTGCTCTACTGAATTTCCAGATACTTGAGTGTTCCTAATATATTATAGTCACTGCTTTCTGGTTTAATTTCACTGTAGTCAAGGAATAGAGAGTAGCATTTCAGCGCCTTTAAATTTACTGAGACTTTTTTCTTAGTTGAGCATATGGTCTGTCTTGGTGAGTGTCCCAAGCGCACTTGAAAATGGTACATATTCTGCATTTGTTGGGCGGAGTGTTCTATAAATATCAATAAGTTCATGGTGTTCAGATATTCTGCACCTTCAATCATATTTTTATTTTTTAAGGGAGGAAATGTTTAATTGGCTCATAGTTTGTAGGAACTTTTCAGTCGGTAGTCAGCTGGCTCCAAGGCAGAATGGAGGGCAAAGAGGCATTGCAGAAGAGTAGCAATTCATGACACACAGAAGGTAGCAAAGCAAGCAAGGGACAACCACAGCTATTGCTGTTCCTTCTGTCTTTTCCAGGCTACTTAGAGAAGGTCGCACTATCACCCTTAACCCTAGTGCCCTTGCACCTAGCACTGCATCATCAATCAATCCCAGGGTTCACACACTCTAGATCTAGGCACCTCTGAAAAAGCCCCACCTGTGACACATGAGGTCTCGGGGTGACATCTACACACAAGCCATAATAAGGATTACAAATCAAGTGTCCACTTTCTTCTGCCGGCTGCAGGACTTCTTCCTGTCACCCCACTGCCTCTCTCGGAGCCGTAAGCTCCCTGAGTGCATCATCATTCCATGCTGTGAAGTGAGAAATAGATCAGCAGTGTTGACACTGACTGAGCCTCTGATCTCAGCTTTCCTAATGAGGCAGGAGATTAGGGCATGAAAGGCTGGCTGGAAATGATGTTTCCATCAGTTACAAAGACCCAGAATGAAGGCTGAGCAGCAGGAAGTGACCTGTCAATCATGGCCAGGATGCATGGGTAAAGCAACCTCTGACAAAGCAACTCTGAGAGGTTATAAAGGACAGTGGCCATTGACTTTGCTGCCATATAATCTTACTGTTCTGCTATTCTCCTTCTGTGGTGACATGTCCTGTTTGTGGGCTGTACTTTTACTTGCTCTTTTCTTCACTCTTTTCAAATTTTATTTTATTTTATTTTTTTCATTTCGTGCATTTGGTGCAGGATCTCACTATGCAGCTCAGACTCGTAATGATCCTCCTGTTTTCAGCCTCCCTAGTGCTGGGATTACAGGCGTGTGCCACCATGCCTGGACTCAGTCTCAGGCTCAGTGCTCCCCAGGGGCGGGGCTGGCACAGCCTGTGGGACCTGGGATCAAACCCTGATCCCTACACTTGCCAAAGCAAGTGCTTAGCCCACTGAGCTATCTCACAGGCCCATCACTCTTTTACTTAAAAAAAAAAAAGTTGCATTTATGAAGGCCAGGGAGATAGCTCAGTAGAATAGGCTCTTGCCTGGCAAGCACAGGGTCCTGAGTTCAATCCCTGGAACCGCCAAAAAAATAAAAAAGTTACATTTGTGTGTTCATTGGTTGTCCTTGCCACTTCTTTGGGTGGGACAGGAAGAGCTTGGAACCACTGGACCCTGTGCCGGCAGCACTGCTATTTGGTAATGTGAACTTCAGTTTCCTGGTCTTTAAAATGAAGAGATTCAGTTAGGTTGGGGCTGCGATACTTCACTGGTTGCTGGGATATACCCAACTCCCACAAACTGCAGGAGGAAAGGTTTATTTTGGTTCACAATCTGTAGAGGTTTCAACACATAGTCCCGTGGCTCCCAGGCAGGGTGCCGTGGCAGATGTGTTGCTCATCACATGGTGTCCAGGCAGCAGAGAGGAGAAGGAGGATGGGGAGGGGAGATAAACCTTTGAAAGCCACGCTGCTCGTGATTGGTCTCTTTCGACAGGGCCCACCTCCTAACAGCAAGTCAGAGTTAGAGCCCCATAACCCACTAGCCTTCCCACATCCCTACACTTGAGTTCATGGGAATTTGAGGGGACATCCAGATATACCAGATATGAACCTTAACAGTTTTAAATGCTGTTTGCCCTGCAGCTTAAAACAACACATTATCTCATAGTTCTGTAAGCCAGAAGTCTGACCAGCTCTGTGGGCTTCTTGGCTTAGCATTTCATGAGGCGAAAGTATAAATGTCAGCTGGCTTAGGCTCTTACCCAAAGACTCTGAAGAAGAATCAGCCTCCAGGCTCATCTGAGGTAAAGGCAGAGTTCAGCCTCACCTGGTCGTAAGACTGAGGCTCCTGCTTCCTCGCTGGCTGCCACTGTGGGTCACTCACACTCCCAGGAGCTGCCCTTCTTCTTTTTTTTATTATTATTAATTTTATTGAGAAACAAATAGCCATGAGACAGTTACAAAACAGGTGAGTAGGACAGTTTCAATAATTAATACATTGCATATTGTTGTCTTCGTAGTGGTTTTTCATAGTACAAGATGCAGACATGATATCCTGTCCAGACACTATTAGTACAAATCTTTCTTCTCATTAATTAAGAGAAAGTAGCTGTGTATCTATCCTAACTCTTCTATAGATACAGATACAAGATGGTCCTTCATTTATGATGGGTCCCTTTCAGCTCTGCAGCTGGCCAGCAGCCTATGCTCCCTGTCTTCTCAGAAGCTTCTGACTCATGTGCTGGTGCTGAGTCCACCTGAACAACCCAGGAAGCTCATCTTCTGCTCGATTACCTGATTAATGTCCTTAAATATAATTTTTTAATTCTATGGTACATTTTAGATATACAGTAGCCCCTTATTTATCATGGAGGTTATGTTCTAGACATCTGAGATAAGTGAAAATCAGCGAAGTAGCAATATATATATATATATATATATATATATGCTTTATAAATCCTTCCCACATGCTTATAAACCTTTCCCACACTTTTAGAAACACTTCTAATGTTCTTAACCATTTTCTAAGCTCATAAACCTATGTAATTTTAACAACATACGTATACTGTACTGCAAAATCCCACAATATAGCAAAAATCCAAGATAACTACTTTATTTATTTTATTTTATCTTTTGGTGGTACCAGGGATCGAACTTAAAACCTTATATTTGCCAGGCAAACGCTTATTCCACTGAGCCATCTCCCCAGCCCTACAATAAATACTTTAATGTTTTTTGAAAACATGCAAAACAGGTGGCCAGGGAGATGGCTCAGTGGAATAAGCACTTCCCTGGCAAGTGCAAAGGCCTGAGTTCAATACACAGTTATACAAAAAAAAAAAAGAAAAAAAGAAAAAAAGAAAAGAAAAGAAAAAGAAAAAAAAAAAGAAAACCTGCAAAACAGTGAGTCCACCAAAGCCAAGCTATGAAATAGCGAGGGACTACTGTACATAAGGGTCACATTCATCCTAGGGAACTTGCACCTGTACATGATGTATCTTGCTTCTTTCCTTCCGGTTCCCCTTCCCTCCCTTCAACCCCTCTATCCCTCCTTATTTACAAAAGATTTGTTTGCATTTTCCCTTCTGGTCTGTTTTGTTCTTGTCCCTTCCCTTCCCCTTCTCTCTTCCTTTGTGCCATTTTCCATTCAAACATTTTCTTCCAGTTTCACAATATTTATTGTCTGTTTTAGTCCTTATTAACTCTTTTGGTTTCCTGCACCAGAGAAACAATATGATATTTGCACATGTGTGCCTAAATTTATTTCACTTAAGAGTGTGGTCTCCGGGTGCATCCATTTAGCTAGAAATGTCTCAAGTTTATCTTCTGTGTGGCACAGTAGCACTCCAATGTATAAACATCACATCTTCTTTGTCCATCTCAGCTGATGGGCACTGGGCTATTTCCCAAATTTAGCTGCTGTAAGCTGTGCTGCCATACACACGGGTGTGCACTTATTCCTGTGATATGCTGATTTAGTTCTTATGGGAAGATACCAAGAAGGGAATAGCAATTGCCAAGAAAGGTATATCAAAACATCCATGATTGTCAGTTGCCCAGTTCCCTAGTTGGTTTAACCAAGTTTGCTTCATGTATCTGAAAGTCCTATTGTACATATGCAGTTTTCTCGCTCTTTGTCATGCTTGGCTGGCTTTCATTATGAAATATCATTTTCTCTGATACTACTCTGTATGTTGAAGTCTATGTTAATGGATTAGTACAGTCATTACAGCATTTCGTGACATATCTTTTTTGATTAATTCATTTTCAGCCTGTGCTTTATGCTTGTTGATACCGTTCTTATGCACTGCAGTTTACTGGGCCTTACTAAAAAAAACAAAAAACATTTTGATAATCTCTGCCCTTTACATGGTACATTTCATTCATTATCAATGTGGTTGCTTTGGGATCAACAATTCTACAGTGCTTCCCCTGCCATTCCTTTTGTTTTTATTTTTCTATTACTCTATCTTAGTTACTTTTCTCTCTTTTATGAGACAGAATAGCCAATGCCCAGAGTTAAAAGGAGGATTATTTAACTCACATTTGAGGAGGTTTCTGTTCATAATCAGCTGGCTCCAAGACACAGTGGCACATTACAGACGGCCTACAGTTCATGCAGTGGAAGATAACAAAAGCAACAAGGGGGACAGAGGATAACAGCCTGTTAGCTGCGCTTTATGTTGTCTCCATAGTGATCATTCTAGGGCTCTACTATATAAAATCTTAAATGTTCAGTCTAGATAGAGTTACTTTTGTGTTGCCTTACTCTTGTGTTTCCAAAGAACTCATGACGCTCATGTGTCAGCCTCTGAGTGCTGGGCTGTAGGCATGCCCACCCCCTCCCTCAGGCCACACACGCTGGGTTTTGCCTTGTGATGCCCTCTGCCACATTATGAGGAGCAGGAAAGGCCTTTGCCAGATGCTGAGCGGATGCCAGCGCCATGCATGCTTTTGGACTTCTACACTCTAGGACTGTGAGCCAATAAGCTTCTGTTCTTCATAAATTACCCAGTCTCTGGTATTTACTTAGAGCAATGGAGAATAGTGCACTTCATCATTATCCATTAATTTACCATTTCTGCTATTCTACTCATAAGTTTTGGAGTTCCCATCTGGGATAAGTTTTTAAAAAAAAATTCTAAAAACTCTCCTTTAGGATTTCTAATAATATTAAGCTGACAAATTTTCTTAGTTTCATTCAGTTCCCGAGTGGTGAGTCTCAGACCCCTGTGGCAAGTGTGTTAGGCCAGCGCGGCACTCCCAACACCATCGCAGCTCACCGCTCAGCTCTTCTCCATTCTTGTCTGGACTTAAGCCGGGCTCAGCCTCTTAAAAATCAGAGCATTAGACACGATGGCCCTGTGGGCTGAGTCCTACATCCATAGATTAGACGGGGCACTTGGGGGAGCTTTGAACTTTCCTTCTGACTTCTTTGAACTCTGTTGGTTCATGTTTAGGGTACTCAAGAATGGCTGTAATTGAATGACTTAAAGATCTGCCGTGATGCTTGCAAAATAGCTCAGCGGTCTAAGCAACTGTCTGGCAAGCTCCAGGACCTGGGTTTGATCCCCAGTACCACAAGCTGTGCTGGCTCCAGAACTCTAGGCACTTGGTGCCAGCCACCAGAACTGGGCAAGGAGGGGCACATCTGTAATCTCAGCACTGGGGAGGCTATGACAGGAGAATCACTACAGGCCCAAGCAGCATAGTGAGACCCTACACCAGATAAATAAGAAGATTTTTGTAAAGTTTAAAAAAAGATCTGCCAATTCCACAAGCCATGATTTTTATTATTATTTTTTTAATTTTAGGGAAGGGTCTACGGAGTGTTCAGGTCTCACTACTAGATCAGACGCCTAGTGATCCACCTGTTTACAGCCTCCCACGAGCTGGGATTACAGGCGTATGCCACCATGCCCAGTCTCAATTGCCATCTCAGCATGCCCCAGGGGCAGGGCTGACATAGCAGGCCCAGGGATCAAACCCCTGGCCCCTGTGCCTGCTTGCAGTCACTTTTAATCCACTGAGCTATTTGGCTGGCCCAAACCATGCATTTCTAATACTCAATAACATTCACACAGACCCCTATTAAGACCTTTCCTCAACATGTCATTGAAAGTGATCATTAAGCCCAATATTTATGCTTGAAGTTCAAGTTGGAATCCAAAGATTTGTTCAACTTCATCTCTTGTGTTAAAAAATATATATATTTTCTGCACCCAATAAAAACAGTTTGGACCAGGTGAATTCTTTAGAAGCTCCTATGAAGTGTACATTATTCTATTATTTTAGATGTGAGGAAAATACTCCATTTCTTGAAATCATGCTGAAAATAAATGATTCTAACAGTAAAAGATTTACGAGTAATGAGAGAAACATAATAGATGTCTCTGAAGACTGAACTGCAAAATATGTTAAAAATGTGTGCATTCAGAAAAATTACAAGGAACTCATGAAAACAATGTGCTACTTCAAAGAGCGACAAGCAGCCCCCACGGGTGAGGACTTGCTGAGCCACAGCAACAAACTAGCTGTGCAGTCACAGGGCTGCAGCTGCCCCCACAGGAAGGGTGTGTACCATTGTCTATCTCGGAGACCCAGCTAGCATCTTGTGTTGTCCTGTGGCCTGTTCTTCCTTTTACTGCAGTCTCCCAGGGAAGACTGGAGAGGATGGGCAGGTGAAGGGACGCAGAGGAAGGATGGTGATGGCATGATGACATGCCACTCCCAGAGCCACCAACTTGCCCTTCTCTGCTAGCAGTCAGCTTTGGAACACTGCTGAGCACCACTGCCAAAGACCCAGTGGCCCATTGTCAAGGAAAGAAGGAGTAGTGTAGGTAATTTACTTTATGTTTGTTTTTAAAAAATTGCATTAATATTTGTTTGCAGTATATAATGTTTACATTCCTGTGTGGAGTTGGTACATGTATTGATGTTTCTGTTTTTAGAAAATCAGGTGGGCAGGTGCAGTGGTGCACCCTTGTAATCCCAGCACTCTGTAGGCTGATGCAGGAGGGTCTCTGTGAATTCGAGCCAGCTTGGGCTACACAGTGAGCTCAAGGCCAGCTGGGACTGTTTAGGGTATCAGGACTCAAACAAAACAAAACAACAACAGCAAAAAGTCCTCAGGTAATTAATCTGAATTGTCCAACCCAATAGCCCACTAAGGGAGGAGATCTCTTCATGTCAGTTTGGGGTCCAGTCTTTTTTCCCTCTCCTTTATAAATGCATGTGAAAGTAAAAAGAAGACCCATGACTGGAGGGTGTCATTCAATAGAGTGTTTGCCTAGACACATTGCCCTGGGCTGGGGGACAAGGACTGAACAGAATGTAATAAAACAACAAAAGGAGATTAGGCCTGCAGAATCTCTGAGCAGACAAAACCAAGCCCTCCAGTGACCCATCCCTTACGTCTCCTCTGAAAGTTTGTACTTTAGTGTAATAGTAGCCACTTAGCTAAGGGGTAAATCTCCTCACTTTGTACACATCCTCATCCTGCGCAAGCGGAGGATACAGAGATGGTGTGTGTTATATATGTCTACCCTAAAGAAGGGTGGTAGCGTGCTTACAATATGGAGGAGGAAAAGAGGCTCGCTCCCTGCTCCCCTTTTGCTCTGGATGCTTTTTCTGGCTTCTGCAGCCTTGAGCTGTTGCCCCTCTGCCACACCACTCTGCCTTGGAGCCAGCTGATTATGGACTGAAACCACCGCAAACTATGAGCTAAATAAGCCTTTCTTTCCTTAATTTTGGGTACCACGTATTTTGTCTCAGCAATGAGAGAAAAGTAACTAAGACAGAAGGATGCAGCTAATGTGAAAATATTGATGTCCATTTGAATGAACAATGTAAGAATGTAATAACATATTTTGTTGGTATTTGTAGGAGACTGCCAACTGGTGGTCATTTTGTTGCACCTGGCTGAACTGAACTAGTGTGGTGCTGGGTATGAGAGGATTATGGCTGGCAGTGTAAGAGGAGGACTGGAGAAGTTCTTGAGAGGCTGTTGGGGGAGCTGTTTGGAGAAGCTGTTGGAGGTGTAGGAAGCTGCTGGTTCTCTTGGGCTGTTCTTCTGGAGGACCTTGTCAGACTGGCTTTCCTGGTGAGCTTGGTTGTTCTTGCTGGAAGAGGAGCTCAGGACTTCACTGTCACTGAGGACGGCTGTGGTACTTTGTGGGGAGCTCCAGTTCTTACCTTGAGCATTGCTTCCTGGCTCCAGTTCAGATCTTTCATCTCACTGGCACAGACATTCTAGCTTCCACGACTGACCTTTGGGCCTTCCCAGGCCAGATCTATGAAGTGGGCCTGCCTGGGGCATTGTCATGGGCTCTAGGCCTCCAGTTGAACTTGTGGGAGACATTGTGATGGTCTCTAGGCAGGTCTTCAGCTGGACTCATGCGGGAATTTTTTTTGTTGTTGTATTTTAGGAAAGGGTCTACAGGGTGTTCAGGGTCTCACTACCAGATCTGCCTGTTTACAGCCTCCCAAGAGCTGGGATCACAGGCGCACTCCACCATGCCTAGTCTCTCATGTAGGATATTGTTGTGGGATCCAGGCCCCCAGCTGGGTTCTTTAGTCTTTAGTTTGTGGACAGATTTTATACACTCTATTTTTGTATATGATTATTTTGGTGATTCATTATAAATGATCTTATAAAAAAGAAAATATATGTCCTGTATTGTACTGTTTCCCTTGCAAAACCCCAAACCACAACAGTATTTTAAGTTCCTGGGTCCAGCACACAACTATACACTGTACAAGATAATTAAAAAAAAACAAACCCTGAGAATACAGCAAGACCGCTAATGGGTCAAGTAGGTCCTACAAAAAGGCCAGGGAAGCAAAAGGCAGGTGCTCTCAGTATAAGCGAAGTGTGTGTATGGGGCGTGCTGTTGCCACATGTGCAGACTGCCTTAGGATTGATAATTGAAGGGAAGATTATTTTTTGTAGCATGCTACTGGTATTTTCATTGTACTTCATTTGATAATTAATTCTGATCTTTTAAGACTTTGTACACCAAAAACCACTTTATGTTGAAATTTTTGATGCCGTTTTTTAGAACCAATAAATATTAAAATCTCGATACTTTATTTTTGTGATATTTTTCCTGCCAAGTACTGATTGCTTAGCAAAGTAAGTCATAAATCATAATGAATAATTCATCCATAGAAATATTCTAAAGAATACATGTGGATCTGAGAGACCAGTGTTTGTGTACCTTGATAAAGAGATTAGTCTTACGCTCCAAGGGTTCTTCCTTTTTCTTTTTCCAGTACTGGAGAGTGGAACCAAGGCTTTCTTATTTTTTTAAGAGAGGGTCTCACTAAGTCACTTGGCTGGCCAGGCTGCTGTTGAACTTGCAAGTCTCCCATCTCAGCCTCCCAGGTACTAGGATGACAGCGTGGGCCGTCCTTTGTGGCCCCAACTGAGTTTGTTAAATGACCTAACCCTTCATTGACTTGCAAACATAACTTGATCTGAGTAAATACCTGTCTATGCAACAGAGACTATGCACACCTGTAATCTCAGCACACAGGAGGCAGAGGCAAGAGGATCCTGCAAGTTTGAGGTTAGCCTGGGCCATATGGGAAATTCAGCCAGCCTGGACTACACAATGAGACCCTGTCTCTGCATAACAAAGCAAACAAACAGAAACAAAAGCTAGCTGGGAACAGTGACCGACACCTGTAACCCCAGGAATCTAGGAGACTGAAACTGATATATTTCATGTTTGAGCCCAGCCTGAGCAATTTAGCAGGACCCTGTCTCAAAATGAAAAATGGTTTAGAGCAAGGGGTGGTGAACTTATGGTGAATCTATGGGTGTGTGTGTGTGTGTGTGTGTGTGTGTGTGTGTGTGTGTGTGTGTATTAAGACAAAAGATGTTAATCTACAGCTATTTTTCCTAAACTAAAACCTCAGTATCCAGGTTTAATTGCAGTGTTCATGTTTGGCGATAAATAAATGGGCTTGGGGTTTGCAGTTTGTACCCCTGAACTCTGAAAGGATCACCAACATTGGCTTCAAGATAGCTCAGTGCAAAAGAATTGATTCAATGTGAAAGAAAGAAAGAAAGAAAGAAAGAAAGAAAGAAAGAAAGAAAGATAGATAGAGAAAGAAAGTCTCTATGTCCCTGTATCTCCTCAGACCTGCTTATCTGCTCACTCCTTGGCCCTGTTAGATTATAATTCTGGAAGCCACTATTATGAAACTCCCTATTTATTTATGAGACAGGGTCTCACTATGTAGTTCAGGCTGGTCTTGAACTCACAGTGACCCTTCTGCTTTAGCCTCCGGAGCACTGGGATTATAGCCATGACTGCAACTTTTATTCAAAAACAATGCTCTGGTTAGTTAGCCAACAGCCTAAGGAAGAGCCAATGCATCTACTGTATACTTCCTGGTGCTTGGCTGTGTTGGTTACAATTTCACATCACTGTCCCTTAGGATTGGGGGATTAAAGAATGGGCAATAAAGTAACTGGATTTGCTCCCAGTTGATAAAAGCAGCACAAAGTGTAAGGATGTTGTCTTTAGTGGACAAAATGAGAAATTTAAAGAATTTTCTTAGCTCTAGTACTATCTACCTGTCACTGGCAATAACAAGGGGTTGGTAGATTTTTCATGTGAGCGAAGTGCAGCACAGTGGAGAGATGAGGCGCCCCTCGCATGGAGCCAATCTCTAAGCCAAAGGTGTCAAAGAATAGTGTTAAGTCCCAAGTTGTTCATTTGCATCCTTGTTTTAGGGGAATCACAGGGATCCCTTACACAGTTCTCCTGCAGGGCTTCCCGGGTCGTGGGCAGGGCTAGAGTTCACCAGACTAAGGCCTTCAGCACCCTGATCCTGCCTGGCGCACTAAGAAATGCTAGCTGTCCAGTGCCAGTGACAAAATGAGTCTTCTTTGGCTGTGATTATCATTCAATATTTTTTTAAAGGCCCTGTAGATTAAATGTAGGGACATGATCACTGATACAATTCCTGGTCTTTCATATATGCTTTGCTTTGCTTTGCAAATGGCAGAGTCTCACAGTGTAGTTTAAGCTGGCCTTAAACTATGTAGGGCTGGCTGGCCTTGAACTCATGGCAATTCTTTTGCCTCAACCTCCTCAGGGCTGGGTTTACAACCATGCACCACCATGCCAGGCCTTCCTATATTTTGTTTTGAGACAAATCCACACAGGTTTTCCAGTCCAGTTTTGAAAATACCATCCTCCTGCCTCAGCTGCCCCAGTAGACACGATTGCAGATGTGCACAACCATACCTAGTTATTACTTAGTTTTAAAACTGTTTATTATCAGCCCAATTGTTTTCCTGGTTGCTTCTATAACTTTTAGAGCTTCAAGCTTCTCTGGCATCTTCAGTGAGTATTCAAAAATTCTTCTAGCAAGTGGATTAGGAGGCACATGCCTGTAATCCCATCTCACGGGGAGACTCAAAGTCAGCCTGGGCCATTTAGTGAGATCTTCTCTCGAAATGAAACAGAAGAGCTGAGGATGGCACTCAGTAGTACAGTTCTTGCCTAGCATGGGTGAGGCCCTGGGTTTGATCCCCAGCAGGACAAAAACAACAAAACTTTCCAGCCACTCTGTGACTTTAGATCTCATCAGAAACCACATTAGCCAGGAACTTTTCTAAAGCCTAATGAACACAAAGAAGTCAAGTCAAAATAGTGTTTTGAATTCACCCTGAGATACTATAGACCCCTGGGCCCAAATCTGTAAAAGGTCATTTGCTACTTTTTTTCCCAATCATTTGAATATCCTGAGTGGTACATAAATAATTAAGCAATGACTTTTAATGAAAGCTGTGTAATGAAAGCCTCTTTATGCAAAATTAAATTCTTTTGAACCGCTTATTTGGAAACCACTGTTTAATCTAACAGCGGTATAGCAGCAAACCACTGGTTTTATTTGATGGTAGTCTCAGATGAAATGTAGGTATTAGTTTTATTTTTATGAATATTTCTAACACAAAATTCAGGGTTTAGTTTCAATATTGTAATACTGTTATTACTTTTCACTAAAAAAACCACATGAGAAAACTTAGGTCATACAATGTATCAAAAATATGACACAGTAATGTGAAAAATAAATGTGGAGCTAAATGCTTTTATCCTTCTCTACCTTTTATAGACATTAAAGGTAAGTAGGTCTTATGGATTGGCTTTTGTGCCAATTAGACAACTTGGCAAGTTGTCTGATATGCAAGTTCATACAAGTTACTTAACTTTCAGAAAATTATAGTCACAATTAAATGAGCTAATATGTGAAATACGCTTAGCACATTACCAGGCACATAATAGGAACTTACTACAAATTAGTTAATAATGATAGTGAGCCAGGCTCTTATTAAGGTTCTAGGCATTTAACCAAGGACCTCTTGCATGCTAGACAAATGCCAAGTACTCTGACAGTAAGTCACCTTCCCAGCCCTAATGAGAGCCTTTTAGTAATCAATAAAAAGATTCATGTTGTAATGATGGGTCATTTATGATGCGTACTCTGATAGTAATAAACAGATGACTTAAAAATGAGAAAGAAGCCAGGTGTGGTGGTGCATATCTGTAATCCCAGCACTTGGGAGGCTGAAGTAGGAGGGTCTTTGCAGGTTCAAGACCAGCCTGGCTACCAAGAGGGCTGAAGGCCAGCCTGAATTGTATCATGGGACCCTGTGTCAAAAAGAGAAGAGAAGAGAGAAAGAAGAGAGAGAAGACAGACAGAGAGAGAGAGAAGAGAGAGAGAGAGAGAGAGAGAGAGAGAGAGAGAGAGAGCATTTTCTTTCTGTTTAATTTCACAATATATTTTATACACTTTGGTCTTATTTGCACTTTTGGTTTCTCACACCAGAGAAACAATGCAGTATGTACATGTGTGTGTCCCACTTATTTCACTTCTGAGTGTGGTCTCAAGGTGCTTCCATTTAGCTGTAAATGTTGTTACAACCTTGTCCTTTATGGCCTTGCCTTTGTCAACCAAAATTACCTTTTTTATTCTAGGTCTCTTTTGGTTTCAAATGAATTTTGGAATTGTTTTCTACAATTCCGTGTGATATACTGTGGGAATTTAGATTGGAATTGCATTAAATCTGTGTAACAATTTTGGAAGTACGGCAATTATCGCTATACTGGTTCTTCTTATCCAAGAACAAGGGATTTTTTTTTCTCATATTTCTTTTCCAGTCTCCTTTTTCAGAGTACTGCAGTTTTTTTTCTTTTTTAACTTCTTATTCATTTTAATTAAAATAACAATGAAGCAGCTTCAAAACAGATTAGTAGTACAGTTATAATAATTAAAACATTGCATATTGTTGTCTTTGTAGTACTTATTCAGAGGACAAGATGCAGACATGTATCTTGTCTAAACAATATTAGTACAAACCTTTCTTCTCATTTTACTAATAGAAGGTAGCTGTATATCTATGCTAACTATTTTTGTATATACATATATAGTTTTTTCACTACAAAATGGTCCTTTATTTATATCCCCCTTTGTTTTGTCAGAGGGGACTGTTCCATTGCTGATAGAAAAGTTGTATTTAGAGAAGCGAGTACTGCAGTTTTCAATGGAGAGGTCTTTTACTTCCTTCCTTAGATTGATTCTTAGGTATTTCTTTTCTTTCTTTTTTGTATGGTGTCTTAGTTACTCTTCTCTCGTTGCTGGGACAAATACTCGACACACAAAATGAAGGAAGGAAAGGTTTATTTAGCTCACAGTTACTGGAGGTTTCAGTCCATACTCAGCTGGGTCCAACGCAGAGCAGCACATAGCACAGAGCAACTTTTCATGGCGGCGGCAAAGAGCAAGAGTGCAAGGGAGGAGCAGCAGCAGCTCAAGCAGCTAGCTTCTCTTCCCACCTTACATTGTAATGCAAATTACCTGCCCCAGGGTAGGGGAAGTACTCACACCTATGGGTACTTCCCAGTATTTACCCACCTATGGGTAATCCCAGCAGTACTATGACCCATAATCCCAGCCTTGGATCACACATAATCCCAGTGGATCATGAGTTAACACAAACTCTAGAAGTCCTCACCCCATGACTCATGAGGCTTTGGGGGGACAACTAGACACAAACCATAACATATGGTATTGTGAATGATGTTGTTTCCTTAATTTCTCTCCCACTGAGTTTGTTATTCATGTATAGGAAGGTTACTGATTTTTGAGCATTGACTTGGTATTCAGCTAGACAACTGAATTTGGTTATTAAATCTAGATGTCTTTTGGTGGAGTTTTTGGGGACTTCTATGTAGAGTACCATATCATCCACAATTAGTAGTAATTTAACTTCTTATTCCATTTATTTCTTTCTCTTGGCTAATTACTTTGGCTAAATTTTCCAGAACTGTATTGAATAAGAGTAGTGACATCTTTGTCTTGTTCCTGATTTTAGTTTCTGTCCATTTAGTATAATGTTGGTTATTACTTTGTCATAGATGGCTATTATCAGATTGAAATAAAGACCATCTATTGTTATTTTTGGTAAGTTTTTTTTTCTTTTTTTTTTTTATCATGAATGGGTGTTGGACTTTGTCAAATGCTTTTTCTACATTCAATGAGATGATATGTAGGTTTTTGTTTGTTTGTTTTGGTGGAACCGGGGATTGAACTCAGGTCCTTGCACTTTCCAGGGAAGCACTTATTTTACTGAGCTACCTCCCCAGTTCCAATATGTAGGGTTTTAATCTTTGATTCTGTTAATATGGAGTATGATATTTATTGATTTGTATATGTTGAATCACCCTGGCACCCTTGAGATAAATCTTACTTAATCATGGTGTATAATCTTCTTATTGATTTACTGCATTCTGTTTTCCAGTATCTTATTGAGGATTTTTATATCTATAATCATTAGGGAGATTGGCCAGTAGTTCCCTTTTTTGGTTGGATCCAATACTAGGCTAGCTATCAGGATGATGTTTACTGTCCAGAATGAATTTATGAGTATTGCTTCTTTTTCAATTTTATTAAAGAGTTTGAGAAGTTGTGGCATTAGATCTTCTCTAAATTTCTTGTGGAATTCAGCAGAGAATCTGTAAGGGCCTGGACTTTCCTTTGTTAGTAGTTTTATTTTTTTTCTTTTAACAGAGGTTACAAGTAGGACATTTTATTGCAGAAAAAGAAGAGGAAATAGGAATAGGGAATAACAATAGCTCCTGAGAGATAGGAGGTGTCCCCAAAGGGTTGCTCGTCTTGGTAGAGTTTAATGACATCTTCAATTTTGTTGACTAATAGTGATTAATTTGAAATATTTTTTATCTCCTTTGTTCAGCTTTGGTAGTTCACATATATCTAGGAATCTGTTTATTTCTTCTGTGTTTTCCATCCTATTAGAATACAGTTTTTTGAACTGTATTAATGAACTATATTTGAACTGATATTAATGATCTTCTGGATTTCTGCAAGATATTTTGTGATTTCACACTTTTCATTCCTTATTGCATGGACTTGAGCCATTTCTCTTCTTTTTTGATAAGATTGTCTCAGGCTTTGTCATTTATATTTAATGTTTTGAAGAACCAACTCTTCATTCATTCATTCATTCTTTGTATTATTTGCTTAGTCTGCAGTGGCACTAATTTCTCCTCTAATCTTTACATTTTCTCCCTCAATCAAGCTCTGGGCTTGACCTGCCCTTCTTTTCCTAGAAGACTGAGGTTCAGCATTAGATTCTTTTTCTAAGATTGCTATGTTTTTCTTATATGGGTGTTCATTGCCAAAATTTCCATTTTAGGACCACATTCACTGTGTCCCATTGCTTCTAGTATGACATTATATTTTGGTATATATTGACATTATTGTTTAATCATAGAAACTGTGTAATTTCTTCTTTAATTTCATCTGGGACCCATTGCTTGTTTAGGAAGATGCTATTTAATTTCCTTGTGTTTGTGATGTTTTCGTGGTTTATCTTGTCATTGAGTTCTAATGTCATTATGCTATCACCTGGCAATATGAATGGGATAATTTAATTTCCTATGCATTTACTTAAGTATGTTCTGTGAGCCTCTAGGTGGTCTAGTTTGAAGAATGTCCACGTGTGGTTGAGAAGAATGTGTATTCTTGTGTTCTGGGGAAGAATAGTCTGTGCACATCTGCCAAATCCATTTGTTCAAAAGTGCAGCTCAGTTGTAATATTTCATTATTAATTTTTTGTTGATCTGTCTATTTTTGACAGGATATTGAGATCCATCAGTACAACTGTATTAATGCTTATTTGATTTTTCATGTACTTAAATATTTGTTTTATACTTCTGCTGTTACCATTTCAGAGAGTCCAGCTGGGTGAACATTGAATTCTTTCTCCTCATTGTTCCCTGGATTTTGCTTTGTTGAGCTGGAAGTCTGAGGTTGCTTCCTGTTTAAGTAATTTCTTATTTTCTTTTTTTTTTTTTGGAGTTTATTTACTGAGTTGATATTTGCAAATTGCTATGGCAAGAAGCTTTATTGCTAGTATTTAGAAGTTTAGGAAATAACTACTTTTGAAAAATGTGTAGCTGTCTTTTTGGTTTTTGTCTGTTGCATGATCCTGTGTCTTCAGTTTATTAGGAGTGTGAAGTTGCTGCCTACTTGGCCCAATGCCTGGTTCTTTGACACTAGCCTGTCGTATTTTTTATGACACTTGGGCAGTATCAGTTGTTGTATAAAACAGCTGATTAGAAGAATTATGTCACTTCAGCTAGTGTGGTACGATCAGCAATAACAATAGCATAAAGCAGAAGATAGCAAACTGTGGTGTCTATTATGATCAGCTTTAACCACAGTTTCTAGATTTATTGTTATGTAACAAAGTCTAAAATCATGTGCAGTAAATAAGTCCTTGATCTGGCAATTTTAACACTGGGAGACAAAATTTTAAAGAGGCTGGAAGGTTGGGGGAACAGAGGAGTAGAAGAAGAGGAAGGCATGAGAAGCAAAGCTAGAGCACAAAGAAGATCACATGAACTTTGGGAAGGTGGTAAAGAAGACAGAAGGAAAGAGAAAAGGAACAAATAAAACCAAGACTAGAACAGAGCAACAACAACAAAAAACTGGAAACCATGTTAACACTCATATAAAAACAAGAACAAATGATAAAGAGAAAAGCAGAGAGTAGAAAAAAGGAAGAAGGAGGAGGAGAAGAAAATAATAAGAAAAAAGTCCACTTCAGGGCATGTTTCCTCTGTCACTGGTAGACAAAGAGGGCAAACAACATCCAGATCCATGTTAATTAATCCCAGCAATCCAGCCATAAGTTTGTGTTGAGGTAATAGATAATCGCAGCAGATCTACACCTTTAGTTCCAATGATATTCAGGCCAGTTTCTAGTTGTGAAGCTGGAACCAGATTTGTTCAGCCTACAACAGTCTGTCTGCCTCCTCCTGCCCACTTGAACTCAGCTCGCTGACCTGCTGACTTGAACTTAGCAGCCTGACCCTGTCACTGTGGGCCACTAGATGGAGCCTGTAGCTGGTATGAGTTCTGCGTGCATTGGGATGCCTGCCTTATTGTTGGACTTGGACTCTACAGGCCCAAGACTCATGCGCCAGGAATCCTCCAGGAGCGGAAAGTCGTTCTCCAGACTGTGGATGGCTGTCATGCTTGACTGCCCTGCCTTGCGTGTCCTGTACAATTGCTGACTAGAGACAGTAGTGAATTGAAATATGGGGCTTCTCTGAATGATGACTGAGCTCATGACATCAAGGTTTGGGAAGGATGAAGATTATGAAAACTTGTGCTAAATTATTTTTATTTTCAGAATTCCTTAGCAGTGTGCTTGATAATTCTAGAGTCTAGTGAATGTCCAGATTAAAAGACTGAATTGAGGGATTCAGGAGATTAGGCCTGTTATCTTTCATATTTGTGCATATCATTATCTATTTTACTTTTTCTTATTTTATTATGCCAGTCATGGTGGCATATGCCTAAAATCCCAGCATTTGGGGAGTTGAGCCAGGAGGACTGCCATGAGTTTGAGGTGATCCTAAGCTACATGGTGAGTTTAAGGCCAACCTGAACTGCACAGAGAGACCTGTCTTAAAAACAAACAAGTAAGCAAGCCAACAAACAAACAAAACCCCAAGCAAATAGAAGTAATGATTACTTTTGTAATAGAATCCTGCTGGCATTTTCATTACAGTTCACACTTCTTTTTTTAATTGGATACAGGGTCTCACTATAGAGGCATCTCAGACTTGTAGTGATTCTCCTGCCTCAGCCTCCCCAGTGCTGGGATTACAGGAGTGTGCTGCCACACCCAGTTCCAGGGCTGTTCATGACATGTGGTTCTGGGGATCAATCCCAGGTCCTTGTGCTTGCCAGGCAGGCACTTAGATGGTCAAGATATTTCCCTAGCTTCATATAGGTTTTTATTTCAAATGATATAAGTTAGGTTTTGTCAACAAGTAAATAGCTGATGTGAAAATGTTGATGCATATTATGCAGGCATGACACATTTTATGCTTTAATTTATTTTATTGATATATGTTCTCCCTGAAAAGTGCACATGGTACAACATAGTAGGAAGATACTGACAAATAGAAAGAGAAGAGTGGTGATAAGAATGGCCTGCTACACAGGAAAGGAAAGCTAAGCACACGTGCTGTCTGTCCATATAAGTGAGACGTGTGCATAGAATATGCAGTTGTCCACTGTAGAGACTGCCTTGGGCGTGACCACTGAAGCAGATTCCTTCTGTGGAAGACTTCTGCTTGTGTTTACACTGCAGCTCACATGTATTTTTTGCTTCTGATTTCTGCTCTTAAGTTTTTTAAGCAAGCAAAGCTAATGTGAAAATGTTGATGTCAATCTTAAGCACTTATTACACGTTTGCTACCTTATTATCATCTAATTTTCTTATTATTTAGGTGTGATTACTGAAATAATTTTTTTGGCAGGGTGCTACTAGTATTTTCATTTTAGTTCATATAGGCATTTATTTCTGGTGTTACATTTTAGATTTTGTGAGGAAGTATACCACTAATGTGGAATTGTTGCTGTCTTAGTCACTTTTCTCTCATTGCTGAGACAAAATGCCCAACACCCAGAATTAAGGAAGGAAAGGTCTATTTAGCTCACAGTTAGTGGGTATTTCAGTCTGTACTTGCTGGCTCCAAGGCAGTGTCACATGACAGAGGGAAACTGTTCCTGGTGGCAGAAAACCTCAAAGACAGCAGCAGTTGAGGAAGCTAACAAACCCCTCTCCCCTCCTTACATTTGTATGCAGATTATCTGCCTCAGGGCAGGTGTAGCACTCACAGCCTTAATCCCAGCATTGGATCAAGAATTAATCACCAACTCTAGAAGCCACCCCATGACTTCATGAGGCTTTGGGGGGACAACTAGATACAAACTGTAACAGTTAGTATTTATTCTAACCATGAAATACATGTTCAGAATTTAGTAATTTATTTTATTGATATTTAAATGCCTGTCAAGTACAGAATACATATTACAATAAGAACATCCTGAAAAAGAGCAAGACCAGCCACATGTCAAATACATCTTATCAAAAGACCAGAAAAGCAAAATATATGCTACTGGTGTACGTCATATGCGCATATGGAATGCACTGTTTTCATGTTGGAAGGCTGTTGTAGCTGTGTTAATTGAAGTAAAGAATTTTTGTGTGGATTGCTACTAATATTTTCATTATCATTCAGACAGGAATTTTTGATGTTCTTTTTTAGACTTTGTACACTAAAAACCAGCCGATGTGAAAATTTTAATGCTTTTTATACATTTAATGCATACTAAAAATACAACACTTGATTTTTGTGATTTTTACCTGCTAAGCACACAAGTTCATAAATTATGACTAATGATTCATTAATAGAAATATTATAAAAGATACACATGGGTATGACACTCCTGTGGTTATGCTGCAAAATAACTATGTTAGGCTTTGATAATAAA